>NC_069126.1:24058860-24187574 GCF_026914265.1 Mya arenaria
AGTACATTGAAAATATTCATTTGATTCAATTGACTTTATTTTTTTTATAAATATGTTGCAATACATAACATACGTTTTTTTTATAATTGTTTACCCATGTTGAATTTTATTTGGCAAATTTATTAGAGATTTATATATGAAGAAACTCAGTTTTTTAGTATGTGAATGGTTTGGGCCGGCTTCCTCAGCCGCTAAAGGGGATATGTTTATGACATACTTTTTTAAATATTTCGAACTTGAGTTTTTGAGTGAATTTAAGCGAAGCGTACAGGGTTTTGAAAATGCATCTTTTACTTAAATTTTATAGATTGTTATTACGAAATAAAGTATTGTGAATCAAACTAAGAGTTAAAGCTAAGCTATTGATGGCTGGAACCCTAAATTTTGATATGTGCTAAAATATAGTCTTTGAAGTCCAAAATTTTGAAATGCGTTACAAACACGATTCAACAAAAGGCTGTTGCACAATCAGTTGATTGACATAATCTTCGAGTATGTGTTATCTGCACCGGCATGGGCTTGCTCCCATCTTTTTTAAAAATGCAACTGAAGTATAAAAGAAAATCAACCTGGTTACTATTATTTCTGCAAATTCAATACCAATGAGTAAAATAAATATAAGTGTTCAGATGCATTACGAGAAAAAAAATGTCTGGTGTCAAAACATGAGAGAGTCTCTTTAAACAGAAAAGTTTTGGCAGATACTCAGTCAGTCAGATGATCATAATTGTATAAATAATAGCTTTTAAACGTTGTCATTCCTGTTCATCAGAGGTCGGATGATAAATATAATGCATAGCATCATCGCACTGGAGTACGAGAACGTTGTATACAGAGTATGTTTAAACTAAACATGCGTCTGTTTATTTCGACGTTTAAACTGTTTAAAGGAACTATAACATTATGAAACAACAATTCTGATTACAGAAACTCATTGGCTCAATCTTTCAATCTTTCCACATCCGCCCCTCCTTCAGAACAGAAATTGAATGGCTTAAAATGTTGGGCCGGGGTAGGTGTACTCCTCTAATTTATAGTCCGAAATAGGGCATTTTTATCTTAATATTGTATTTTCCCCGATATTGACTGAGAATGTATAAACGGACGATTCAAAGGGGTGGAGGGACCGACCCCCCCCATGAATCTGCAATTGAGTACATGCATTAATCTCCGTAGCCTATTGGTTAAGGCGTAGCCTATTGAAGTCGTAGTCGTGGGTTCATTCCATGGTACATTTAGCTCGATCCCTTTGCCACGTTATGCCTGCCTCTCGGTACTTTAAGGATGAAAGTGGTTTAGTGGTGTAGGTTTCTGCTTCTTACCCACGACTATGTGGGTTCCATCCACACCAGGGGTACTATCTCATGGATGGCCTCTCAAAAATGACACAGTAACAGTTTCTAGCCAGGAAACGGACTCGAGAGTGATTTTATCAGCTTATCACCTTTAGCAATATCGAGCTTGTTTATTTTAGTTAGATTTAACCAATGAAAGTTGTACCCCTTCATCGGTGTTTTGAAAAATAATTAAAGGACCCTGTTTGAAGCAAGTGCTTGCGCTTTCACGGGTAATCCTTGACCGAGTGGTCTTAAGGAATACATTCAGTGTTCTCTAACCTTAAAGTCGATTAAAAATTCAATATTATAACCAAGTACCACCAGGAAGTATCTTTGGATTTTTTTTTTCCGGTTGAACATGGCCGATATTGTTTGAAAAACGTGGTCGTCAAAAACTTGAATATTGTTAACTTTCTGTTTGAAATAACTATCAGTGATTATTGCAGTATGAAGTATAAACTTTTCTCCATTGTATAAGCATATTTAAACATCAGCTCCCGAAAAGGTTCAAAATTCTCAAAGGAAGATCTTGACCAGGTTGCCCAAGCCACGAGGTTGCTTTTGGATTCAAGATTTGATACATTGGAGTCTATGATTGATGAGTGTGCGAAGTCGTCCGATTTGACAAAAGCTAAATCAAACATTTTGGTAAATGTGTACAAAATTGACAATAATGATCAGTATCAGAAAAGGGAAAATATCAGAATTGGCAATTTCATGCCAAGTGGTGATCTCGTTGATGAGGTTGTTAATTTACTCAATCACATGGTTGGCTTGAAGGAAAAGTCTGCTGGCTCCCAACCTGGTGAGAAAAATGAAGCTGTCCAAAGCTCTCAGTCTTTGTTTAATAGCCAGGTCGATTTATCGCTTGAGAAGAGTTTGGACACTGGGTCTCCTTCGGTAGATGGTCCTTTTTCAAGAGTGGACATTAGTGATTGCCATTTCACGAATCCCAAGAGTGGTAAGAAGAAACAGGTGATCATTCGTTTTGTCTCCAGGATGTCTGTAAGAACTGTGTATCGGCAAAGAGGAAGCTGCGAGATTCTCCAATTCCGGCGTATAAATCAGTATTTATTACTGATGATATCACCCCACTGCGGCTCAGGATGAAGAACGTAGTCAGTCAGATTCCAGGTGTGGAAAAAACTTTCTTTAGGGATGGAAACGTGCATTGTATTTTCAAAAAGAAACATTTTAAACTTAGTTCGCCCGATAACATTTTCAAGGAGTTAGGTGTGGAGATGACAGACGGAATGCTGCGTGACCTTGACCTTGATAAGTATGTCTAGGATGGGTCGGAGAGTGATAGTACCACGGTTGTGAAAGAAGTTGTCGGACATTTTCAGCCAACAGAGAGCTGCATCACTACTTCTTGTACTGACTCTTATGTTCACAATGATAGTGTTGATGTTCAACTTGTTGAATCTAATAATCTTACTAGTCAAAATTCTAATTTAAATGATGATATTGATGTTTTTTCTAGTCATAATTCTAATATTATTTTAGAACATAACTATTGTCATTTGTCAAATAATAATGTTATAGTCTTGCATATGTAAATGTTTGTGGTTTATG
Source organism: Mya arenaria (assembly GCF_026914265.1). Taxonomy (NCBI): domain Eukaryota; kingdom Metazoa; phylum Mollusca; class Bivalvia; order Myida; family Myidae; genus Mya; species Mya arenaria. The sequence continues at coordinate 24,061,773 of NC_069126.1, forward strand.
CTCAAAATTGAACAATCCAGATTTTATAGCATTTGTTAAGCAGTTTGACATTGTTCATTTTGCTGAAACTAAGTTAGACTGTTTTGATAGTCTTTCAGCTGATGGCTATGCATTTTTTGGAAATCTGGAGTTGTTGGTATTTTGATAAGAAATTGTTTACTTAAGCATTTATCTGTACTCAATGTTAGTAATGAAAATACTTTATGGTATAAGTTTAATGATGCTGACAATATTTTTGCAGTTGTCTATATTCCTCCCGAGGGTTCACCTTAAAGTTCTTAGAGATTTTTGATAGCATTGAAAGTAACATTGTTGATTTACATTCGCAGTATAACAATGCATCATTTACTATTTTTGGTGATTTTAATGCACACTGCGGCAAGCTGTTAGATTATGTTGAATTTGACCCTTATGTAGCAGATAATAATTTAGATGATATTGCTACTAGACAAATGTCAATTAAGAATCATTTGGATCTGGGTATTCCATTAGAAAGATTCTCATTGGATCAGAGTAATATTAATAACTATGGTTATCGCCTGTTGTATCTGTGCAAATCTACTGGTCTCTGTATTGCTAATGGTAGATGTGGAAACGATATGTACTTGGGTAAATGTACATGTAAAAACACGAGTTTGGTTGACTATTTGTTATTGTCACATTGTAATTTCCCAAATGTTGATAACTTTGATGTAAATGACTTTGATCCTATCTTATCGGATGCACACTCGTCTATTTCTTTAAAGTTTTGTTGTCATAATTTATCAGATATTACTGATAGTCAGAACATGATAATGACTTTGATGTTGACTTTATAGAAGATGAAGTTAAAAAACCGATCTGGGATAACACTGTAAAAGAGAGATTTTTGTCTAGCTTTGATGAAGATGCCTTATTAAATTTACAGTTAGAAGTTGATTCTATTTTTAACAATAAAAAGTATTGTGAAGATAGTATTAATAGTTTAACAAATAAAGTATCTGAACTCTTTGTTAATGCTGCTGATAACAGCAATCTAATTGTTGCTAAGAAGACCTCTATGTACAAACCACATACTTCTAAGAAGAAATCTTGGTTTGATGCTGACTGTGATACTGCTAGGAAAATATATTTACATGATAAGAATTATTATAGAAGGATAAAAACTGTGGATAGTTATGATACAATGGTTAATGTAGTAAATGTTATAAAAAGACAATTAACAAGAAAGTAAGATTGTTTAATAATGATGTAAGTAAAAAACTTATTAGTTTACGCTCTAATGATCCTAAAGCATTCTGGAATTTGCTAAAGAAGTATTCTGGTGATAGGAAAGATGCCGTTTCATAGATTTCTAGCCAGGTATTTTATGAACATTTTATCAAATTGAACCAGTCTGTTGTTATGATAATGATGTTGCATCCCAAGACTTTGATGATACTTCAGTTGAATATAGCAATGAGTTTTTAAATGCTGTAATAAGCATTGAAGAATTAAAAAAAGTTGTTAGACTGTTGAAAAATAATAAATGCCCTTCTTTGTTTGATAATGTTCTTAATGAGTTTATAAAACATGCAGACATAAATGATATTTTATCTATTATTTGTCAACTTTTTAATGTTATTTTGGATTCTGGTATTTTTCCTGATGTCTGGAGCCGCGGAGTTATATTACCTATGTATAAGAATAAGGGAGATGTTAAAGATCCAAATAACTATAGAGGTATTACTATTTTAAGTTGTTTTGGCAAGTTATTTACAAATATTATTAATGAATGATTAAATTGTTATTTAGAAAGTCATAATTTACTTTGTGAAGAACAAGCTGGGTTTCGTAAAAAGTATAGCACAGTAGATCATATCTTCTCACTAAAATTACAGGGAAAAAGTTATACTGTGCTTTTGTTGACTATAAAAAGGCCTTCGATTCTGTGAATCGCATTCATTTGTGGCAAAAACTTCTTGCACATAATATTGATGGGAAATGTATTAGAATCATTCGTAATATGTATGCTAAGGCAAAATCATGTGTTAAGGTGAATAATACAGTGTCTAACTTTTTAGTAGTCAAACTGGAGTACGCCAGGGTGAGAATTTGTCTCCAATTTTGTTCTCTATATTTTTGAATGATTTATCCCAATTTATGTCTACAAAGTTTGAAGGATTGGCCACTATGTCTAAGGTTACTTTTGAATGCCTTAGTGATGATGATGTTGAAGTTTATCTTAGAATTTTTATATTGTTATATGCAGATGACACGGTATTATTGGCTGAAAGTAGTCATGACTTACAAAATGCTTTAAATGCTATGTTTGATTACTGTACGTTATGGGATTTGCAAGTCAATGAGGATAAAACAAAAGTTGTTCTGTTTAGTAAATCAGAAGTTAAAAATAATGTAGTATTTTTCTATAACAATAAAATACTACAGTGTGTTGAAGAATTCTCTTATCTGGGAATACTTTTTAATTATAATGGCAGTTTTTGTAAAGCTAAGAAAATTAGTTGAACAAGCTAGAAGAGCTATGTTCTCACTTATTCAAAAGTCCCGAAAACTCAATCTTCCCATTTCAGTTCAGTTGCATTTGTTTGATTCTATGATTGCTCCAATTTTGTTATACTCTTGCGAAGTATGGGGTTTTGAAAATATCAAAATAATTGAAAAGTTTCAGCTGAAACATTGCAAATTAATACTCAATCTCAAGGCTTCCACCCCTAACTGCATGGTGTATGGTGAACTTGGTGTAAAACCCATAGCTTTACAAATTAAATCGAGAGTTTTATGTTATTGGAGTAAGATAGTGAACGAAAAAGATTGTAAAATATCTAAGTTACTATATAATACGGTTCTAAAACTACATAATAGTAATGTTATTGTTTCTTCATGGTTATCTTTCGTTAACAATACCTTAAATGAACTTGGTTTGTCTGATTATTTTAGAAGTCAAACAGTCGTTAGTTCTGGTAATTTTAAGTCAATTGTTAAAAGTAGACTGTATGACCAATTCTTATCAAACTGGACTAGTACTGTTGATAGCTCCTCCAAATGTCTTGTATATAGAATGTTTAAAAGTAATCATTGTTTTGAAGATTATCTTGACTTGTTACCTAGTAACCTTTGTAAAATACTTTGTAAGTTTAGGACCACAAACCATTCTTTGCCAATTGAAAAGGCAGGCATTTGAACATTGAGAGAAATCAAAGATTATGTCAGTTATGTACTAAGAATGTTATTGGTGATGAATTTCACTACTTACTTGAATGTAATCATTTTTCAATCATACGTAATTTATTACATTCGTCACCCTAACTCTTTTAAATTAGATGAACTTATGAACTGTAACAATAAACCTAAATTAATTAAGTTGGCATTGTTCTGTAAAATCATCTTACTGAAATTCAGATGACTCACTCTCCATACCCCGATTAACCAAAGATCTATTGATAATTACAATACCATTCCATTGTGCCTTATTACTTCATATATTCACTGATGTTGTTTAGAAAAATTTCTTCTTTTTTTTTCTTGTGTTTGACATGTTTGTTCACTGTTTTATTTGATGTTAATTAATATGTGTTTCATTGTTTTGTTATGTCACATGCATAATATATGCCTTGACAAATAAAAACTTGAAACTTGGAAAATGAAAAATTAAGCAAACAGTTTGATTTTTTAGATTTATTAGTGAAATATGCATTTTGATAAAACAGTTTTCTGAAAAGGAATAATAAAACTACACATCTGACGCAGTTTTATATAATAAAACTGCTTTAGACTGCACACAAGTTGAAAATGCCGATGGTATACACGACATCAGGTAACAACTAACATCTTGCATTGTTATTTTCTTGAATATTCTATCAATATTAAATTAATTAGCAATTATATATGACATATATATATTCCAACTTTTTTTAACCCAGCAGCTGTAATACTGTGGAAATCTTCAACTGGTGATTTCTCCAACTTCTGTGTTCTCCAACTTCTGTATTCTCCAATTGGTGAATTTTATCAATAGAAATTGACTGTGGAATTCTCCAATTGGAAATTTCTCCAATTGGAGAACCGTTTTTACAAAATCATATTTTTTATTTTTTTTTAGATTTTAATAAAGTTAATAACTCTAGTACTCAAAACATAAATAGAAATGTAATTTTCTGTTCCAAATTGTAATATTTGATTTTTTTTCAAATTGCTGATTTTTCCCCCGTTTCGCTTCATATGGAAAATTCTCCAATTGGAGTTTGCCAAAACCCCGCGGGGGACCTAAAATCCAACTGGTGGCCAACGGGAGAAATCAATTTTGGAAGTAAAATTTTCATATTTCTTAAAACTTTTTTTTTAATTTTACTTAAAATATTTCTAATTTAATGGGCAAACTTTCTATGTGTCGCTTTTGAAGTTGATATCTAAGATAATAAAAAAAAAACTAAGTTTGCAAGTAAACCGGATTTGCAAACTTATACCGGATGCTGTTTAATGTTGAATTATTTTTGCCATTAGTGAAACAGCGGCTGAAAGATAATTTCATATAGGATTGGTATGGTAGACTTAATGCATCGAGTAGAGCTAAATTTTATATTAATGTGTCAAGTTTTAGACTTCAGCCATACCTCAAAATATTAAATGTTCAAAGTTCCATAAGTCTATGTCTAAATTGCGGCTATCCTCACCCAGATTAAGCATTGAAACAGGTAGATGGAATAGACTGCAATCAAAACCATTAAACGAACGTATATGTACCATATGTAATTCATTAGACGACGAGTATCATTTCGTTTTGGAGTGCACATTGTATACTGAACTCAAGAGTTAATATCTACCTAGGTATTATAGACAACGTCCCATAATGCATAAAATGGAACTTTTCAATATCGAAAATGAAGCTATTTTGAAAAATGTAAGTGTGTATATTTTTAAAGTATTTGAGTTAAGAAACGCTACGTTATATGTTATGTAATTTGTATAGGTTTGTTGGAATTGTCATTTATTTGTTGGTAAAGAAGTACACAGTAACTGAATCAAGTGCCGTTATGAAGACAAAGATAAATATTAACTATTAGTGCACCCTTTTATATCTGCATAATTATGTATTTATTATTATAATTGATTTATATCATTCTTTTTCATAAATTGTGTTTATTGTGTTATTGCTGCTTTTGTCGCCATTCTATATTTACATTTTATTTTGACAGATGGGTCTATGAATTTCTTGGAAATGTCCTGTTCTGTTCTGTTCTATATCAAATTGTCTAAATTGTTTGATATATCTCTCACAAAAGCGACTTTATACTTGGTATTAAATTTATAATATTTATTTTTAGCATTGCTGCAACTGAAATCCCTGTGTACTGTATTTACATTGAATGAATACGCCAATAGTGTATGATTCGAAAACATATAAAATCACCCACTGAGAAATTCTCAAGCAGATTGAAATTATTATGATGTGTCAATAAATAATCAACAAGTCTAGCCCCATGTTTGATCTAGCTGTATAAAACATCAATAGTATACATATTATGGACCGGCGATGACACCGGAGCAATATATGTAAAGCAAATATATATTTACATCATCATCAATATGGAAAAAAGTATTCTCTAGTTTAACCCAAACAATGCAGTCTATTGAATTTTGTACAAGTTGTACTCGTGTTTTAATATTATCTTTAAACGAATGACCAACAAAAATAAGGGGAAAGAGAGGTTTAATCAAACAAACTAACTAACAGCTCCACTACAAATATATAAAAAGCGCGCATAATTAAAAGTAACATTAAACAAGTATTCAAAACATGTAAAAAGCGCGCACATACAAAATATGACATATTTAACACATAATGCAAAACGTGCAAATGACATTAGGATGAATATAAAACGCATGCCCAATGTATAGCTAGCTGTACTATACTAATTATCGTAAGTCCCAAATCCATAAGTAGGGGTATATAGAGTACCAGAAATAGGTGCCAAGAAGCAGTACCGAGTGACCTATGTTTGATGCTCGGCATTTTGGATTGCACGTTGCATACTTATAAAGGTATATCGCGTTGTGACATCATTGGAGATGTAGTTTTGATAACAATGGGATCGCCAGCCGCCTAGCAATTTAATAGCATCTGGAGAAAGTCCTATTTTAAAACAGAAAGTAGCACCACCACGTCTAAATGAGTGACTAGCAATATCTGAGGTATCTATCCCTGCGAGTCGTAAGGATTCATAAACACGGTCAATAAATTGTTCGCTTGTGAGGGGTCTAATTTCTCCAATATGCCTGTATACAAAGGCGGGTCCATCGATTTCAGATGTGATGACGTGCTGTGCCGCATTGAAGAGGGTCTGTAACGGGTGATCTTTCAGGCGCGGTAGAGGTAAATCAAAAGTTCGTGGCCCAAATTGTATCGTCTTACTCCAGCGAATCTGTAGCAGGGCACCCCATCGATGGTATATTATATCACAGCATCTAAGATGTTTATTGGGGTCGAACGCCACCCCCATGGTAGTTAGCACATTGCTATTACGTAATAATCTATAAAACATGCAGAGCACGGCGGCCCATACTGTCGAATCACGTGATTTTGATAAGTCGAGATGCGCTAGGATGTGATGTAACACGGCTGGAGTGATGGGCTTTTTACGGATCGTTGCATCGCCAAGATGTCGTCGGATACCTTGCAAGGTGCAATTAAGTATCAAATTGTTTGACAATGGATTGGGTAAATTCCATCCAGCGTGAAATATACGAACAATGTTCAGATATTGTTTTATAGAATTAAACTTCATCGATTTTGAGAGAAACGCAGCATAATGGCACAATGTTTGTGTGGATGCAGGTATAGCAAGGTATCCAAGCTGGGTGCAAAAGTTTATGTAAGAGTTTTTGTGTGACGTATACGTTCTTTTCGTATTATCCGAATACGCATTGCTGTAGAAGAACTGCGCAGCTTTATCAAGCTCACCTTCCGTTATAAATACCTGTAATGATAAAATCCGACTTTGGCCATTTTGTGATATTAACGTTGATCACCATTATGTTCATGCAAACGAAAAACATTGTCAGCCAAAATAGTATATCTCCCCGGATAGAACACAGCTTTTATTCGAAAGTTATAGTAAGCGCTCAACCAAAACACGCGCCGTAGAGAATCCATAGCAGTGGGATGTTAAGAAGAGCCTTTATTAATTATTGCACATGCTGCAACGTTATCGCAATGAATGTACACTAATCTATCTTTTCATAGATGAGACCATCTTCTGGCCGCTATTTCTAAGGATAAACTTCCAGGTAATTTATAGTTAGCAAGGCAGTCTTTGGGGCCCATGGCATGTAAATAAAATCTCCCTGATAAAAGGACCAACTCGCTGTCTAACAACGCATCGATACTAATTGACAAGGCCGATCTATCGTCAATAATCTTCATTGTTCCGTTGAACGCTTTCATAAACTCCAACCACCACAACATGTCTAATTTTATGTCCTGCGTAACTCGTCTTCGGTGCGAAAGATACTGAAGTTTATTTGCACTGTCTATAAGTCTCCGCATGTTAAAACCTTCCACCATAAATACAAGATGATAACCAATTAAGTTTGCCGACCACTAGTTGAATACTGCGTTTAATAACTTTCTTTGAACTTAACATAGTTTGTAACAACAGTTGTGTTTCATGAATTTTGATCTCGGGTATGCGTTTTGTCATGTTAACAGAGTCCAGCACAAGGCCAAGGAATGTGAGGTCCTCTGAAGGGCCTTCGATCTTGTTGTAATTAATTTGAAAACCTAATGCGCGCACTAAACGTATTAGTTCATGAAGGGCTTGCTGACATTCTTTGAAGGTATTTCCGAAGATGAGAAAATCATCTAGGTAGACAATTAACGTTTGATATCCCCTTTGTTGCATGATCACACGCACTGCCTGAGTTATTCTATGAAATATCATAGGAGATTTCGATGCACCGAAAGGTGCACCGAAAGGTAATCTTGTTTCTACCATGTATGTAAAGTTCTTATCAGTACTAAACTTCCATTTTAGTCCAGTTGCTTTATATTTGTTGGGTGAATTTTTACACTTCTATAAGCATTTTGCAAATCAAGTTTGGCCATATAGCAGTTTGGCGTTATCAATTTAATTGCGTCTTTGATAGATTGATATTTGAATTGTTCTGGGTGCGCGAAATCGTTAATGGCAAATCCTGGTGGCCGACTGCAATCATGAATTAATCTCACCTTTGATTGTTTCTTAGGAACTGTCCCTAATGCTAAACGGCTTTTCGTCGACAATTTTATAGTGCCCGTTTTCAAGTTCCGTCTTGATTTGGGTTTCCCTTTGCGCGCGCATTTGTATATTAGTGGCCGACGAATAATTTTCCATTTCAACACTGTACGACAATTCCTCCGTATTCACAATGTGAAATCCATGATTGATGCCCGACAGCAGAAATTCACGGTCAGGATAATCGGATGGCATATTTCGTTTCCATGCGTCAAAAATTAATGATGTAGATCGGGTTGGTAGTTTTTTTGTGCCGGAAGAATCCTTTCGCTCAACTTCCGGTGCGGTTGATTTGGAGGAGCGGTAGGGATTGTCTTTGGGCGCCTTAAGATAAGGAGCTGCATTTCCATATGAGGGGTAAACGTACCCCATTTGAATTGGTGTTGCGCTTGCAGTTCGCGGTAGTGAAAGTCATAATTAAGAACACTGTTCCATTCGTAGTTTGCAGAGAATTCGAATATCCGTGTTGAGTATGCGAGGTAAAACTCAATGTCCCCTCGTTCGATTTCCTTGGTGACTAGCAATGATTTAGTAGGCGCATGTTGGCAGCACCCCACTATTCAATCAAGATCCCAAGGTAAGGATGTTCATCCTCGGTTTTCAACACCAAGGTCTCCTCCGCATAGGACCGTAAAACGTGTACTCCTTGCGTCTGTTTTGGCGGCGTCGTTTTGATTTTTCTGATTAAAACTGTGTTATGTGAGCGGCTTTTCGCGACTGAGCCTTCAGTGTTAGAATTGATCGCGGATCCATGAAAAGGATTTCCGCGTTCGTTTGGGGAGGGGCAGTCTCAAGTTGTGGAATGCCGGTAGCTAGTAAATTATCAAGTGACCTACCAGCGCTATCTAGTGTAATCGCGTTGGACGTGCCTGCTGCTACTGTAGCTTTGTCTAAAGTTCGGGTTGACTGTTTTCACTTCTCCACAACTTTACCTCCTGAAGAAGGACTTTGATTGACCCAAATGGTAATCTATGGTTTTTAAATCCGATTCACTAACAAGTGTCAATGCTTCTTTAGTTACCAACTCCTCTTGGCGTAAGATGTGCATCACTTTTCTCGATAGTTTAATGTCTGTGGCCCACGTATCAAAGTTAAACCCGCTTTGAGGAACGTTTTCTTCTTCCATTGTACACTTTATCTTCACTAACAATCACTTAAATTAGTCCAAAATAACCATAATCCATTACATACAAATTCAAGTTGCTCAGTTGCTTAGCGCGCGAAGAATACCCACGCCGGACAAAAACGCTGATAAGCCCGCCAGAATCGCGTGATCCCCAGCAAGGGTACCAAGCAGGGAGCGCTATTGGCTATTCGTTTAAATACAATTAACTCTTAATTACACTTAATATATACAATAAGGCCTCCACTTGACCGTTTCGCTTTTCGATGTTGGTATTTACGGTGAAAATGATTAGGGTTAGACTATCCTTTTATGTCAATAATCGAGTTCGTATTTGTCTATGACTCACTCAGGCATATTATGTCATACTCACAGATGAGATCAACAAATCTTTCGACGACTTTTTTCTGAAGGATAAGTCTTTCTACGTTCCAGGAAAGGAACTTAAGATTATTCTCACATAATTCCTAACAGGGCCGCGGTAAAGGTGGTTGTTGATAAAGAGTTTATCGACCTTGATAAGCGCCGGGCTGGAGCTTGATGGGAATCAGTTTCCGGCGCTGATCCACAACCTGCTTGAGAAACTGTTCAGAGATTCCGTTCTGTGTCTCCTTTAGTTCCTTCGCCGCCCGACGAACTTTCTCACGATCAGGGGATTACTTGAGTAGCATTGTCTTTTTTAAGCTTTTCTTAAATAGTATCAAGTATCTTTTAATCCCAGTTTTCATCTTTTTCCTCAGGAATTTTGTGGAACAATAAATTGTCACACATAATGCGGCATTTTAAATCTTATATCTTAGATTTCAGCGTAGTCTCTGTTACTATGCTAATCGTCAAACGTCTTCATTTATTTGGATAAAGATATCCAAGGCTTTATTTTGTTTACTTTTTTCGGAAAAGGTTTGGCTGTCAAATTCGCGACATCGCTCAATGTACGCACCTTGCACTAGAGATCATTGACCTTTGCATCCCTGCTTTGTATTCGGGTATTTATGGTGTTTACCCTAGATTGAATGGAGTCTAGGCGAGCAAGGTTACTATCCATATTATCTAATCGCTTATTTTGCATAGTAACTATGTCGTTGTTCACTGACCCAGGTGAATTGGGCATTGTCTGTCCGATCCCCAGACCCGGTATGGGCTTGCTGCCATGTTCATATTTTGGGGATGCATGTACCCAGGGCAGCAATACTGTGATGGTGGGGTCTGCGATAGTTAATATTCGCTATTTGTAAAACCACTGTTACTACCATGACCCGTATCATTGCTTTTATCGTTGATAATGTCCATTGCTTGTTTTCGTTTGTGTTCCCTCCGTTTACTTGGAGTCTTTTGTCATTGTTCTCCTTGCAAAGCTTTTCAGTTCTTTCGTTCCCTTGTCATTACAAGTGATTCATAAGTCAATAGAGTACCACAGTAGCTAATTTAAATAAATATATCCTTTATAAAACAATAAGAAATCCATTTTTTATCACTGTTTGAATTTTGAACCGCCATTTTTCACGCATGCGCATACATATCTAATGATGATCGTAGAATAGCAAATTCCTTTTATCTGTCTGTTTTTGCAGTATAAACGATCGGAAGCGCACCTACATACCAACCTACATGCGGCATGAACGCACAACAATAGTAATTATTCCTTAGAAGACACTCTTATTTAATATCAGTCTATACACACATATAACCATCATGAATTTTGAGTGATACAACTTTAATAACTTATTTAATAATGCATTTATAGAAAATGTTACTTACTGATAACAGGATTGTAACCGTTTATTAAATAGCTGAAAACGCACAAATATTAAATGACTGGTGACTAATAAAGGATTTACAGTGATAAACTAACGTCTCATAAGGTAGAATTACCGTGTTGAATTGACCTTTCTTTTAAATTAAACACGGTATCCTTCATAAGATCTATTGTCTTCGTTAATTATTCATCCGTTTAGGTAAGTAAAAACATTTGTATTAATTGTGTTAGATATTTTTTGGGAGTAAGAGTGCATCGTCACAGGTCTTCTAAACATAAAGTCCATTTATACGTATATTTAAAAAAAAAAGTATTGCCCTGATTTCAGCTTGAATTTGAAAGTCTTATTTATAGTGCATTAATATCAAAAGCAACTCTGCATCCTTAACACATTTGGCGAATAATAATAGCGTACTAATTACAAGTTTCTAAAAGATGTCATCAATCTATGTTTACAATACATACATTAATGAAAATCCACAAGTTCTGGAGGCTGGTCACAACAGTTCAGCGTCAGTGTCATGTTAAATAATGATCATGATTTAGTGAGTTTGTAATAGTTGTCGAGCTCGCTTGCGGTTATCTCTACAAATCTGTCACAATGGCTGTTCCGTGGGTTAGTGTGTGTTTGTAAGTGCAGCCGTCCGAACTATATCTTAATCAAGTATAAAGGTTCACCATGACGACCATAGCGCATAAGAGCCAGATTTGTACGTCAGAGGTGAAGGGCACACTATAGGTTGAATGCCAAAATGAATACTGTCGACAAAACTTATTTTGACTGAACCTAGTCCGGTGTTTAACTTTACCATGCATTATAGGAATTTCATCCATCCATCCGGACAGAAACTTTTCCAGGCTTTTTCTATCATTTATAATAGGATTTTCAAATGGCTGTTGCCTTGAAGGTTCACCATTATGAGGCGGCGTGTCGTGCACATGAACAAGTCCTTAAGGTAACACTTAAAGGTCAACAGTTGAATGAGTACTGTTGAAATATTCATAAATTGTATACATATTAAATTACGAGGTTCGTTTCTATACATTACCATGTAGATCGTAATCAAATTAAATGTCATTATAAATATAATATTTTTCTGTTTACTGTTCAACGTAATGTCAGTATGTGTTGCAACAGCATGAAAGAATATTCTGCCTGTGTCTAAGTCTCTATTAGCGGGATTGACATGTATAAATACTGTTAAACTGCGGTCGTTCGAACAGGCGGCCGTTCGAGAACCGGCGGTCTCTCGAGGTAGGAGCTTCGTCCCGAACATCTTTCCTTCTATTTTCATATAAATAGACTAACGCTGCATCGAAACTGCATATAAACATAAATTCTACAAAGTGATTATCGTCTGGTTAAGATATTGAATACTTACAAATTTATGATGATAAATAAAATTCAAACAAATCTTAATTCTCCGTAAACTTATGTTGAAATTATTGTAATTCACTATATTGTGTTGCATGACAATGGCCTGTGTAAGCTTCATTTTAATCAAGAAATGTGTCTTATGCGATCCTTCCTATAAAGTCATAACAATCAATGTATATTTTTTGTCGCTTAGTTATTTTATATAAATACCTATGTGAAAAAATACAGAAACAATCTCAGTAGCCAAAAGTTTAAAAATATTAAACCCCCGTTTAATAGTACTGGGTAAACGCCAAAGACATAAAACACAAAAACAAAAAATCACAAAAAACAACATGGAATGACAGTACAAAACTCCACAAACAGCACAGTGCATATATACTATATAAAAAACACTAAGTATGTTTACCAAGGATTGTTAGGTACCGCCTCGTAACGGTCAATACACTGTAAATTTACTGGGAGTCTAAACCAGTTTACGTGCACAAACCTCACTCTTATCCCAACAACCATGAATAAAAAACCGTAAAAGGTTAATCTTATCAAAGTATGCATTAACTTGAGGAAATAAAAAAAAATATTAATAAACTAATAGATAAACCCCAAGTACTTAATAATATTGGATCCCACCTCTATCTGCATGCGGAGGAATACAATTCACAGCATAGTGCAAAAGCTTTTCAAAGATAAGATGCAGTCATTGTTTGAAACTATGAGCATCACACACAGTTTCATATTAGCTAATATTTTCTTCCAAATGATAACCTTTGTAAAAGATTTGAAGAAAATGACGTCGTCACATGCCAAAATATTCCATGCCAGTCAAATTCAGTATAAAGATAACGTGAATCTGCAAATTTTTCATAAACTCTGAAAGCTTAGTAGATTCAGCTAAAGACGGTTTTAAAGATAACGTGCAAAGCTTTCATTAAATCAAAGGACTAAAAGCTTATATAAGGCTGCTATATTCAATCCTCTGTTTTGTTTTATGAAGGCAAGTAATCTTCCAAGTATTGACTTTATATCCAGGGTTTAAATAATTAAGTTATTTATTGAGCCTACCTGCCCAACTAACGGCACCAGCTGCGCCCCCCCCCCCCCATCCCTTTAAATCTAAGTTTCCATGTTATGTCAATAAAGGAAAACAGTTATAAACTACGTTGAAATGCACCATTTCAGAATAGGAACTGTTAAGAAGAAATTGGGGAAGTAGCATCAACTTCCCATGCAAACACGTTATGTCCTATTGACTTTGGATCGGAGTGTAGGAGACGCAATTCAAAAGGATGCTCACATATATTGCACCTTCTTTAACGACAATTTCCCGATCCGCCTTTGAAACTTTAAACCCCACTAAAACCAGTTTTTTAGCAAATTTGGACAATCACTAAATGCTCATAAGACAAGGCTTATTTTATTCGTTTGGTCTTCTGTGTCTTTGACTGAGTATCGACCCTTGAAATGGTATAAGAAAATATATAAATGCCTGTCAACAACAAAAAATATTAATGTTTTGTAGAATTGACTAGTGTCTTAGCAGTTACTTGATGATAAATGGCTTTCAGACCGTCCGATATAACACGAACAAATTAAGCAAGCCAGTTAAGCACTGTCCTTTATGGGCCTCTGGTTATCATTAGTTTGCAATTATGTATTTTAATGTTAATGCACATAATTTCTATAATTAGTTTGATCATTGAAAAGCTTATGATATAGCTTGCAAAATAACACTATTTAATATTTATAAACATGGTGTAATATGGAAATGTATTACCTTTTAAACTTTTATCAAGTTATTCAAATATTATCATTGTGTACACAATGCTAATAAATATTAGCCAAACTTATACCGGTTAGTAAATCTAAAAGTTTTCTTTTCACAAGTAAAAGTTTCTTTTGTTTTCTTCATTTAAGTATTCACAACGTATGATATTAACAAAAAATATTCGACCCTTTATAACAATGCATATCTGTACTACCACTACAAAAGGAATATTAATAATCAGATTATATATAAACAAACCAAACCATCTTGTTTTTCGCCGTGCACTCTCCTTGCTGCATGTGAAGCAGTTTTTAACTTGTATGTTTTTATAGTTTATGATTTCATACCGAATTTTTTCTCATCATTACACATCAAAGTACTTATTTACCAAAAGTGCTCTGTAAGTGCCTATATAGGGACATTTCTAACATATATAAAATTGCATAAGAATTCTCGATTAAGAACGATTATCCTTTGTTATACTTTTTCTGAAAATGTTCAGATGCATTACAATTAAATGGTTTTTTTTACGATATTTGTTTGGTGTTGGTCAGAAATGTTCCTAATCACGGAGATGTTATATAAAATTTCTTCATAATAAACACTTTCAACATGCTTACTTTCTTGCAAGGAAATACACTGTCGATATATCTGAACCTAGCCTTAAGCTTTTAAAAAAGGTTTATTGAAAAGTGCATAGTAGATGTATCTAACAGTATCGGTTTATCAAATCAGCTACACCCGCGTTTTAAACTTCCTGATTGTGCACTTCATTTGTAGGATCATTTGTCATAGTTTATGAACAAAAGTATATGCAGTCATGTTGAATCAAAACTTACAGTTGATACTGGTTGTGTATTGGATAACAAACTTAGGTGAGAATTAAAACACCTATGATATATTTACGTTGACGTTTAACCTAAAATACTTATGTTCTTTTTAAGTAGATCCACATCGAAAGCTTAACGCTGATGAGATAGGCATTTACATGTTGATGTATTTTATAACATAACGAGGAAGTGAAAAGACAAGAGTAAAATCTTATATTTTGAGGAACAAGACTGTTTTACCTTGCAAAATAATTGACAACAATATAAAAAAAAAACAAAAAAAAAAACATTTTTCTTTATTTAAGTGTAAGGGATTCAATAAAAACACTTTTTGCAGTATGTAATCCAGATGTTTTACCAAAAGGTAGTTAAGCTGTTATGTGAAGAAATTATCTTGTTGTGTTATAGACGCACTAAGTTATATACTTTGTACCTTGCAACTTAGCTATTTATGTTCTATAACTTTTGGTGTTATAATAAATCTATGAATTAGAAATATACATATAGTGCTATTCAATCATTTTTATTCTAACATTCTAAACCTGACAAGTTTGTTTTCTGATTATAATTGTTGTTGAGTGCATATTAAGTTTTGTAAAATGCAAAATGTAACAGAAACTGAGCTTGTTTTCTGTAGCTTTTCGCATAAATATTATTTAGATATGCATTGTTTACTTTCATGTACATATACATATTAATTGATAATAATAATGAAAAGACGGTAACGCAATAAAACATAGGAATCATATTATAAACAGACATAACAAACGTATTATTTACAATGTGGCCTTCTATAAGAACATAAAACCTACCCACCCAAAACATTAAATGACACTAAGGGAAGTGATGCAATAATAAAACACAAATGAGAAATCACAGTTCACTACCGCGAAAATACGTAAAGATAAAAAGCATCATTACAGTTTTTTTTTCATCATGGCCCATAACAGGAATAAATGATCGTTTAGACATGAAAAAATGCTTAGAATGAAAACGTAAGCATCAATTGATGTTATTTTAAAGGTTATGTATTAAAATATAATACGAAAACTTAAAGAAACATGAATGCAATACATTAATTTAACACATCAAAACCTAACAATATATCAATTTGTACCTAAATGTTAACAAGAAATCTCATTAAAATTAAGCTGAGTAAGTAGGACAGTCACCAATGTATTAACACCTTACTCGAAATATGCATAATGTATAAACTATATGCATGGAAATATGGATACAATTCTTACAATGTTTTTTTGCAATTGATGATGTATAAAGAACTTCTTGCTGCAGGCTTAAAATGTCTTTTCCATGTTTGATTTACGTAATCCTTCTGGTAAAAAGTTCCAAACGTTCCCACTGTAGCATCGAACGAGTGCTTCTTGAATTGTTTTTACGTCTAATGTGGGAAATGTCTTGCGTAGAAGATCGTAATCCATATCTTGTATTGTTAGATATCTTAATAATGTATCTTATATTACTCGGTGCAAAATTGTTTATAGATCTATGAACTTCAAATTGGAGATATTTCTTTTAGTGTATTAATAATATATGTGCACTTGCGTCTTCATGTATTTTCTATGTAATTATTTTTGGAAAAATGACTTTCTAGCTTATATATTTCAATGTTTTTTGGGGTTTTTTATGACAAACAAAAAAAAACAATTTCATTTCCGATTACATTCTGTTAAAATATTTGTTTGCATCTTATCAATAATAAAAGAATCATTTTTTTATTAGACTGACATGGTGTTAATAGCAGATTTTTAATCGGATTAAGTAAGTCTAGAAAATAAAACGCCTGTCTGGAGAAAAGAGTACACGTATGAAGACACATTAAAGGCACATACCCGATCGCATTGAATTATTATGTAAAAATAACTTTGAGATATTATCTTATCCCGCGGCAATAGTGATATAAACATGTTTTATTAAATATTTCCCGTTTTAACGTATTTGTCATACGTTGCATGAAATACATACAGAACCCATCTGCATTATTTTCTTTGTATCTCATTTTCAACAAGTTTCTTAAGGTAGTTACTCCTTTAACAATTACATTATATTTGTGGTCGGAATAATCGCATTTATAAAGATTAATTTATTATGTCACGTCCGTTAACAAAACGATAACATGAAATATACTCTTTGAAGCTATTATCTTTAAATACTGATTTATATAAAGCTTTACTGACGTTAACTGTAATTGTACTACAATGTGCTCATTGGCGTTAAACATTTTATATCCATTTAAAACTCAAGCTCAAGCAGAAGGTTTTTAACATTTATTTCATTTTGATTTCATTTATTGGTTGTCTATGCTTGTATTCCTTTCTAGTGGGAATGTTCATGAAAATCCCAGTCCTATATCATCTCTATCGCCCTATTCTTCCAAAGCCTCTACTGCGGTTTATTGTAGTTTAAGTATAGTATATTACAATATGCAGAGTTGTTACGGCAAAAAGACATGTTGTATGCTGATTTACATACCTTTGATATATTAGCCTCAATTGAAACATGACTCGAGCCTAACATTAAATATTCTGAGTTGCCTTTTTCTGTCTGTCATCTCATTTTAGAAGAGACATGTTAAATGACCCCATAGAGGTGTCGGTGTCTTCATTAAATCTGACATATTTGTATAAGAGCGACGAGATCTTGAAGTCAATGATGTAGAATGTATTTTTGCAGACCCCCTAATTCCACCATATGTGTACTTGAATCCATTACCAACCCAATATCACTGGCCGTTGATAATGGTATAAAAGAAGTAGTCATTACAGGAGATTTAAACTTTGAATTGAATTAATCATTATCAGTCCGTATGTCAACATTTCAATCTGTCAGAAGTCAATCGTGGCACTACTCATTTCCTTACTTGGAATATCTTCTCGACTTAATCTTAGTTTCATCATCAGAATTTTTTTTAAATGTTGTCTTTGTGAGCCATTCCAGGATCAGTTGGTTTGCTATCACTGCCCTATATTTAATCCCCCTCCACGGAGTGGGGAGGGGATTATGGGAATGCACTTCGTCCTTCCGTCCGTCCGTCCGTCCTTCCTTCCGTCCGTCCGTCCGTCCGTCCGTCTGTCCGTTACATTTCGTGTCCGGGCTATAATTTACTTATGCATTACCATATTACTTGGAACAAAATTTGTCCTCATTAAGACGATGTGCTGTGACCTTGACCCGGGTCCATACCTCAATGGTCAAGGTCACACGAGAAAATTAAAGGTCAGAGTACACGTGCTCGTGACCACGCCATACATAACTTATGCATTGATGTATTACCATATTACTTAGTACAAATGTTGTCCTCGTTGTGACGATGTGAAGTTACCTTGACCCGGGTTCATACCTCAAAGGTTAAGGTAACACAAGACATTTAAAGGTCAGAGTACACATGCTTGTGTCCGCGCTATACCTCACTTTTGCATTGATGGATTACCATATTAATTGGTACAAATGTTTCCATTACCATATCCATCAGTCCACTCACGTCCAGGGAGGAATGAATGACCACTTATATACAAACATTGAGGTAAACTCTGGAGTGATTCCTTTGCCCTATACAGACCACTTCTTGCCATGGATTTTGCTATTTTACTGAATTAGTGTAATTGGTCAATAGTAGTTCAAACAACTGCAATATCACAACATAATTTAGCAGTGTAGACATGTCAATTCTTACTGAATTTTCTGACGTTATACATTTCATGTACTTTTAGCAACAATTACTGAATTTGATCCAAGAACTCGAACCAATTGCAATTTGTGCCAGTAATCCATCATGAAGTTTCGGGTCCATATTATAGCAATGCTATATAGAGGATAAGATATAAATGTTAATTGAAAGTGTTAAACAAGTTGCACAGATTGATACTTAGCGGACTTTATCAAGCATTATCATTAGGTGCAACAAGATTAATATTTAAAAAACAACAACAATGGACAAAAATGTAATTATATATTTATACAATGTGTTTTCTCTTCAAAAGCAGTAAAACAATGTTATGACGTCACCTCAATGTATATGTATCATTTTATCGAAACTACTTAAGGCTTGATATTTCATCGATGTTATAAATCAAGGATTCATTTTCCTTCTTTTTTAGCCAAAATAACCTTGACATTGATCGTACCTACACAACACAACATCCATAACTTCAACAAATATCCTTTTATAATAAATTTGTATATCCAAGAATAATTAGGTTACCGATCAAACAACTTGTATTTCCTATATTCCCACTCTTGATCAGTGGTTGTGTATAATTTTGGTCAGATTCAACGTACCAGTCAGGTTGCGAGAAAAACAAAATACACTAAAAAAAAAAAACGGCGGGGAATATAGCCGTCCTTTGACTGTCTTGTTTGTATAATAAAATTAAATTAAACGGTCGGATCATCATTTGAATGAAAATCTGATTTTTTTTTACTTAGGAACAATACCGAACTCCGATCGCTTGTGTCATCTTATGGCTGAAATTCCTATTTTCACACAAGTATCGATATGCAGGTTAATAATTCCACTGATATTTTGCGAAAGATGTATACCGTCAAAGCTTATAACGATTCGCACTCCGGATCCCATGGTTTTATAATGAAATTCGAAACTTATTCGTTACTCCGTCAAAGACGAAGATTATATTAAAGAGCCAGACGCTCTTATGATGAACACCACTTGCGAGCTTATTGGACAACACGTAACAATGCCAACCATATCATAAGACTAGCCAAACAAACACATTGTGAAAAACTTGCTTCGATACTTCGGGATAATACCTTCTCCTCTATAAAGTTTAGGAAAACTATTAAGAAATAACTACTCCTACATCGGTATCAACGCCAATTCCCCCTCTCATTCATGATGGCACCGTCTTACGAATCAAACATTCACAAGGCATATCTTTTGAATAACTTTTTCTAATCACAGACCATTCTTACTGTATCTTACAGACATCTTCCTAGTGTTTCTGATATCCGTTCCCTGCAAGATTTTAATATTTTCAGGCGATATGTCTTCGACCTAATAAATGTTCTTAAGACTGGCAACATTGAGAAAGTGGTATTTCGGGTTCCCTTTTAAGCCTTACTGATTATATCAGTGAAAAAAACAGTGTATTGTCTTGTCTGGTACTATGTCAAATACGGTTTCAATATCTGACGGAGTTCCAATAATTGGAATCTTACTCTTTCTTTTCTATATAAATGATATATTTCGTGAAATTAAATCACCAATAAGTCTTTTTTGCAGATGATACAATGATACAATGGGGTTATTGGTACTGCGTTTCGATCCGGGAGGTTGTATTCGGCTCTCGTGGATTTTTGCAGATTCTGGATTTCACGAGGAGTGCCGAATCTGCAAAGATCCACGAGAGTCGAATACAACCTCCCGGATCAAAACGCAGTACAAATAACCCTTTTATTATATACCCATGTCTGCATTAAAAAAAAAAATCAATTTCAGAACATTTTTAAAACGGACTATTTTTATGCTGTAAATTTGTTCCTATTAATTAGCGCGCAAGAATACATTTTTACAATTTCATATTTTGAACAAGACCAATCGTTAGTTTTCTCAAGGAACTGTCTTTAAAGTATAAGCATGACTTTAATGAATATTCAGCTAAATAAATAAGCTATTTCAAAGTTTTATTCCAGTGAAATTATAATATTTCTAAAAACAAACGAAACACGGTGACGTCATTTCGTGGGAAAAACATGTGTGTCAGCCATATTGTTCAGATTTAGTAACAGTGCAACACAAACAAAATGGATTTAACGGTTGTTTCGAGTGATTCTGGTGCATAATTTAATCGCTATCGCTGTCAATAACGCGGATCCTACGACGCGTCTGAGGTGAGGATCTGTACATATGGTTAACAACGATTTGACAGTTGTTTAGGGTTGCATTCTGAAAAATTGGTCCAAAATCATTGAGGGCTTTCATTCCCCAGACACTTTTTGTCACGCAGAGTTTTCTCCTCATCTAGAGATATGAGGTGGGAAACCTTTGGTCTATTTTCCTTGCCATTCATTTTCAGCTGTTTTCTTTTTTGAGGCAAGACTTGTTCTTGATTTACTGATTTCCTTGTCCTGCACCATACTGTTTGCATAGCTATTTTCCCTAAGATACCGGATAATCTCTCTATGATAACTTGTAAGCGTTTCCGGTAAATATTCGGAACCATCTGCTTTCCGAATAGATCCGATATAATTATCCAATCTGCCACCGGTACGTTTAGCATATCCCTGAACTGCAATCGAGGGGAATCTGTCAGCCATCTGCAATATAGAAAGCAATACTTGTCGCGATTCAAGAATAAACAAACATATTAATGTCTTTTGTGAAAATGTCATCAGCTCAAAAATATGCATTATAATACAAAATAAAACATTCACATATCATCATTTCTCTGGCTAAATTGCATTGGGTTCTAATGTCATATAAAAATTATGTTAAAATTTGGTCAAAACTAGTTTTCTTTTTGCCAGTGTCAATTTTTTTCACGCTGTATTTCTATTAATTTATATATTTATCAGATATAACACAAACAAGATCCTAGAATATTTATCTGTTCTACAATTTAATGGTCTGTTTTACATGTATGTATTTGTCCTGTAAGAAACATTCTACACTTCTCTTCTTTTTAAAAAAACAAACAAACTTATTTCTTTGTATTGTTGTAATAGTTGTGGTTATTTTTATAGTCTTAAATATTTACTTTTATCATTTGGAAAGCCTTCAAGATATCGATATGAAACTTGGTACACAAGTTTACAGTGACAAAGGGCAAGTTCAATCACTCTGGATAAACTATTTGTTGAGTTATGCCCTTGTTTAACTGAAAATGGACTAGCTTTGCGGAGCTAGCGTTTGAATCATTTTAATAAATCAATACATCAAACTGAACTACTGATTTAATATAGTTTCCAGTACTATTAACAAATATTGGACTAAAACAAAATTTTAATATTTTATACAGACCTTTGAAATTGCCGAATCGCTGTTAGAGTTTTCTTCATTGTGTTCGGATTCCTCATGTCTTTAATAAATATTTCCTTATCATTTTCATCAACAATGATGAAAATTGGCTGCTTAGATCCACAGTTGGCGCCGTTTTGAGGAGTCTCAGCATAGCCAGATGGTAGGGGCTCTTGAGCACAATTTAGTTCGTATACAACTCCATCTTTCTCTTCAGAATCAGTCGTTAGCCCCTGTTGTTTTGTTTTGTTAATTATCTAAATCATAGTTAGTATAAAACGTTAAGCTATTGATTTTATGATATATTTTTAGACATAAATCACAACTCCAATAGTTTTAACTCGTTGTCGTATTTATTTATTTACCGCTCACTATACATGTTTACTTGGTTTTCCATATTATATAAATAGATCCATGACCTAGTAATGAAAGTAGCATGCGCACTCGTCTTCGACGTCACTGGAGTGGAATACGCCCGTATTGCACTGGAGTTGAATACGGACAACCGTATGTTGACATTTGTATTGCTTGTGGATTCATGATGAGTATATAATATAACCACGTATATCATTGTCGATGACCCATTGTTTGCTGCTCAGTAACTAAATGGTGACATGAACATTATTTATATATGGCCAGAAAGGTGGCTTGTATCTTTCATCCCGACGAAAGCCGAACCTCTTCTCATCTCTATTAAATCAAATAGACATGCACATCCATTTATCTTTATGGGTATTGTTCAAAATGTGGAAGTAACTGCTGATAAACATAATTTATAGACGTCACACCCTCTGCATAGCATGAGCATATTCAGTCCGTCAAACCAAAGGCCTTGCAACATGTTTACTACATAGGTTCATTTAGATACGCCCTGGATCCCAAATCACAAATAGTTAGATATAAAGAATTTATTCAGCCATTGTTGTACTATTTAGATGTGGTTGGGACAATCTTGCTCAAACTGAAAAAAACAACCTTAAGAAGGTTTAGCATGAGGCAGCGGGGATCATCTCCGGAGCAACACGACTTGTTTCCATTTCAAATTTGTATATTGAAACAGGACTTAAATCTATCTTTCATTCCGACGAAAGCCGAACCTCTTCTCATCTCTATTAAATCAAATAGACATGCACATCCATTTATCTTTATGGGTAATGTTCAAAATGAGGAAGTATCTGCTGATAAACATATAGACTTCACACCCTCTGCATAGCATGAGCATATTCAGTCCGTCAAACCAAAGGCCTTGCAACATATTTACTACATAGGTTCATTTAGATACGCCCTGGATCCCAAATCACAAATAGTTCGATATAAAGCATTTATTCAGCAATTGTTGTACTATTTAGATGTGGTTGGGACAATCTTGCATAAACTGAAAAAAATACCTTAAGAAGGTTTAGCATGAGGCAGCGCGGATCATCTCCGGAGCAACACGACTTGTTTCCATTTCAAATTTGTATATTGAAACATGCCTAAAATATCTGAAGGACAGACAGAGTAAACATGTACTCCTACTTTTTACAAGATGTTTCATCTTCTTTCGCGAGCCTATTTCAATTTACTTTTTCCGTCCCGAGTAGGTGTTACAGCCTCCTACAATCTTCGGGATTCTGTTCGTAACATGTCTTGTAAAACTCCATTGTTATCGAATTCATTTATGCCAACTACAATATTCTCATGAAATGCACTTCCGCAAACAGTTGGTTCCTCATCCTTTTAGTACAGTCTTAACAAAAATAAAAGTTTCTTATTTCTACTATGAAAGTGAACGCAAATTGAGTTTTATCTATCCAAGGCTGGGAGTGCATTGTTACAGTAGTAATCTTAACATTTCTTCTATAAATAAAATCATCAAACGTCCAAATTGCCAAAGTTGTGAAATGATGGACAACTAACATTTTTTCTTTATCTGTCCCCTATATCATGCACAAGGGCATCATCTATTCGACCAATTGTCTGCTATTAGGCGTTTTATCACTTTCCTTACTACATTCGGTAAACTAAACGTTTTTGATCTCCTTAAGCTAATTTAAACAACCCTGACACTACAACTTTCTTGACCTATTCTTCTTCTTCCCCCTATTCATGCTCTTTTAGTAGTTACTCCCTTTGGCTACTTTCATACAACAAACGCATACTTCATATATTTGTCATTCACTTTTCAAATCACATCACATTGAAAGATAACATAAATCTTCAAATAGCTAGATAGTTACAACAATAACAGTATTACAAGCAGCTTGAAAGAGTGACAGAAGCGAGGCATAATATAAGTTAACAAGCTTTTCTCTCAATTCTGTCGAAATTATTCTGTTGTTGTTGTTTTTTGTGAATATATCATTGTTTTACCTGCATGTACTATTACCTCATAAAAATCGTTTTTATTGATTATTCTTTAACTTTGTGCATCCTAAAACTGCTCTTATGAAATAATTTTTGTTCAAACCAATTGATCTTATATTCACATTACGCTACATACCGGTTTCTGAACTACAGTGGCAATAAGAGAGTGTTCAGAGCCGAATGCAGTTTACAAAATTATCAAAGGGAACACGGCTGTTGGACTATGGGGTTGGCAACATTATTCCTAATTGCCTGTAGAAAATGTTTGCACTAAATTAACAATGATTGGAACCTAAGAAAACGAAATTGCCTGTAGATGTGATACTAACAGAGGTGGTTTGTTGGCACTATGACATATTTAAACAGCAATTAAATTGAACCATGACAATAACCTATATGATCATAATACTTACCGTACCTTCCATAATTATTTATCTGGGAAAACACGCTGAACATTAAAATCTCAAACTTATATCAAATGCGAAAGCTTAATACTAATGCTCGACTCAGACTGTAGATTGTTTGTAAACTAACTAGAACTAAAGCTTTAAATTTATAGAAAGATACATGTCCATTGATTACGAGCTTTAGGTATTGTCGAAACACAATTTCGTTACGGACTCAAACTGAATTGAAGCAGAGTATAGCAAACAGTGAACATATTGCGCCCATTATGACTAAATGATAATACAGTTATGAGTTAAAAACAGACTGATTAAAAATTGGATAAAACATATTTGTTTATCCACAGGGCAGTAGTTATATATATATATTAGTTTTGTGTTAAAAGGAATGTTTTAATTATATCATAATAATTTCGTCAATATGAGATGAATATATTGTGAGACCACTGTTTAAATAACTTTATTATGAACTGATTTTAATGGTCCTAATATGTAATAGTTAGATGATATGATGGAAATTCTAAATAATTAAGAATGGGCGGCGTGAGCGTTGCGAATGAGCCCTTCTTAACCATTAAGCTATTTCTTCAGGTACATTGTCACCAAAAAAATCTTACGCAATGAGTGTGTATCGGAAGAGTGGCAGAAAGCGGACCTTTAAACACGCGCGATAGTTGACATTTTTAATGAGTAAGTCTACTACTGGCCATTCGCTGAAAATGTAGAGGGTATTCTAAACATTTAAATAATGCATAAATTAAAAAGAAACACTTTTAAGTTTATATGAAATTTCTAAAATGAACGTGTGTTTGTAGCTTATTTGATAAAAAGTGACACAGAGAATATTTACTGTCTCTAATAACGCAAAGACATCTGAAAATATTGGTGAATTTGTAAACAGTCTAAGCTTTGTGAGATTATTGATACTCTTTGTTTGATATTATTTAAGAAAGATCTGCATATAGTCATATCAAGCCATTATGTAAGCAAATATTTATTTCATGATTATTCAAAGATTATAAGTCTGATTTGTATACACATTTAAATATTTAAATAAATGTAGAAACAAATGGTTCAAGCTAGTAGCGAATATGAAAAAAAACTGTTAGAATAAGAAATTCATGTAAGAAATCAAACAGAAAGAGAAGTTAGACCATAGTGAATTGCCAAATTCTAAGGCATATTTCAGAAAGTCAAAGGAAAATGTGAAAAGTATTAAAAATAAAGCTTAAGATAATCATAACCAAGTGTTGTCTATTTCATCATGGACCATAACCAATTGTTGTCTATTTCATCATGTTGAACAATGTGTTTTAATTATGTGGCGAATTGATAATGTTTGATGTGGTTGGCATACAATTTGCCATGTAAAGTTGCGTGTGTATGGTAACTATAAATTAAGAAACCATAACCATTTTGGGCAGAAACTATCAACGAATACGACAGGTATTATATTTGTGTTATATTTCACCAGTTACATGGAGCAAATGGTGTTGCGTAATAAGACAATGTGCACCCCCTCCCCTTATTTCAACTTTGAAAAACTTAATTCACAGTCAAACTTCAAGAATACAATATTAAATGGTATTGATAGCGTGAAAGAATAAGATGAAAACAAATAGAATTGTGTTAACATGTAAGAATGTATTTGTAAAATTGCAGTCATTTCTATGTTGTTGTGTTTTATTTTTGTTGCAGAAAACTAAAGATTGTGTTTAGTGATTTAAGGAGCTAATTTCTATAGTAAATAAATGTTTAGTCAACACTTATCAGTTTGGAAGATGTTTCGATGTGTTTTATTTGTCGTCGTTTAATATGTATTTTAAGACTATTAAAAAGACCACCTGTTATTAGTACATTCAGAATATTAAAAACATTGGTCTGTGAATCATGAACCGTTTGGCTAATGCACGCCGGGTAATCACTGGAGCCATAACATTTTGTTATGTTTTGGAAATGATCCAACGCGTCTTCCGTTATAGTGCCAATGAGTGGAATATGGATGTAAATAGTGAGTATGGTTTCTTATTTTTCATTTTTAGAGGTTTATAGGAGTAAATAAAAAAAATGGAGAATGTAGTTCCACATAGGAATGGCCATGAGTTGTTCTAAAGGTAACAGGTCTAAATAAAATTTAATATCTGATCGTCTAGAACTTGCATAGCTTGCAAGAAAAGGTATTTTACCGTCAATCACCTAAAATTAACAAGCACTCCCTTGCCATCTCAAAAAAAATATTCCTTCGTTTGCATTGGATGATTTTTCTTTTGTGGGTAGATAATTCAGCATGTATTATCGGCGATAGAAACCGTGCTCGTTTAGTAACTATCTTTTTTCCAATGCTGCAAGGGAGGAATATTTTTTTCTGAGATGGCAAGGGAGTGTTTGTTTATTTAGGTGAATGACTGTAAAATACTTTTTCTTGCAAAGTTTGAGCTACTGAGTGATTTATTTTCTCGACATGAATAGCCCCGCCTCCTTTTCCACCAATGTGACACACAATCGTTAGATTTTTGCCTTAAAATACCTGGAAATACATAATAAGGATTACGACGACCATTTGCTATTAAATATAAATTTATTAGACACCAAATGAACCTTAAAGTCCGCGAAGGTGTAGTAGGTCATACTTTAAAAAGATCGAAAATGATATTAATTCAGTTTACTGTTAATTTTCTTGTTATGAAATTACTTCAGTTTGTTCACAATTCGTTTCCTACTAAATTACTATTCATGAGCACCACAACCTATTCATTGGCACCACAACGTTCAGAAAATCGAGCAAGTATAACAAATAAAGTTCTAAAATTTGTAACGCGGCAACCTTTTGTCAATAAAAAAGCCACACACATGTAAAGAAAATGCTTAAACCTAAGGTATGTGAACAATTCTCACGAAAATCCAGATTTTTACGTTGTCAACACTAACGTCTAGCAAGTTATGCAAGTTCTAGACGATAAGATATTAAATTTTATTCAGAACTTTTACCTTAAGAACAACTCATGGCCATTCCTATGTGGAACTACATTCTCCATTTTTTTTAAATTTACTCGCATAAACCTCTAAAAATGAAAATAAGAAACCATACTCACTGTTTACATCCATAATCCACTCATTGGCACTATAACGGAAGACGCGTTGGAGCATTTTCAACACATAACAAAATGTTATGGCTCCAATGATTACTCGGCGTGTAATGGATCAGATCATATGTGTTGTGTGTTTTTTTCTTCGTGCTGCGGACGCATATACTTTTATTCGTTTTTGTTTGAAACGAGGATAAGTTCAAAGGTACAACTGAGTGCTACTGCGTGCATATGGAAAAGTTGACATAAAACAAATAATAAGTTTGTTAAAATTTCACAAAGTCTCGATGTGAAATATCCACGAGGGAAAACAGATTTCAAACAATTTAATTTCTTTTGATTTTCTTCACATTCAAGTTCCACCATCTTTCTTTTATGGCAGCTTTAAGACAATTAATTGATTCAAATATTTTGATGATAATTCTTTAAAAACCTTATCAATTATTTAAAATATATCAAATTGATGAAAATTTACACGTTTTTCAGCTATGGGTGTAACGTTGTCAGGGAACGGTACATCCGGAGGTTTCACAGTCCAGGAGAACTCATCCCTGCAGCTGACGTGCTCTACGTCTACCGATGTGAACTATGTTTCGTATAATGTAAGGCTATTGTCATTAACTAAAATAATAACCGCGGTAGGGTTCGGCCCATTAGGCTGTGCCACCGACCCCGCACCGCCATCCTACCTTAGCTGTTCCTGTGTTAGTCGAAGGGAGTACGTCTGTGTAATCCGGACCGTCACCAGAAACATGAACGGGGACGTTTGGTTCTGTTTACCTCCAGCAGGTGATTCAAACGACAACAGTGGTGACAAAACAATCGTCGTTACAAGTATGTATTGTCGTTGTTACGATATGTTGTATAGTCGTATCACAAATGGGAAAATTAATATTATTTTCAAAGTAACTTTCTTTGTGACAGGTAAGTGAAATAACATCATATACGTGCGTGTATGAGGGAATAAACACAGATCAGAATGCCAGCTAGAATACAATAATTGTTCCCGTGGTTTATATTCATTTATTATAATGATATTATGATAACATGTCAAACGAATAGTTTCTAATTCAATATGAAAGAGGTAATTATCCATTTTCTTGATATCAATTAATATAACTAAATCCTAAGAATACTAACTGTTCGTTTATGATTATTACGGTTTAATGTTTGAATTATTATTCTTGCATTCGGATTAGGAATTATTCTTTTAAGCGTTGATATCCGCGAAAGTTACTTGGAACTTTTTTTATATGACGCTTTTATAAAATGTATGCAGTTATTATTTGAAGTAAAAAACATGTACTAAGTTTAATCCAGAGTAACGTAAACATTTGCTATGACGTCTTATTTTCTCGAAGTATCCTGATAAAAAATAAACAATACGTGGCATTGCCAACTATGGAGAAATCCAGTAAAGCAAAAGTGCCTATAGAGTTGTATAGGGAAAAAATGGTTAAACAGTCTTCACGAATTATTCTTTCAACATATTACCTTACTTCCGACATATATGTTAGGATAATTCTTGCCCTTGAAGATGATGTCTTCGTTTTGATTGTATGATTTTTACATTTGGTCCTTTTTTAGGGTATTGTTGGTCGCCCAAAGTTACATTGAATAAAAAGGAGCTAAAATTGTTTTGCTATTTAAAAGTTATTTATAAACATCCGATCCCTTAGCTTTAAGCGGATTACGGTGAAGATTTTTTCTTTTTCAATTGCACTTTTCGAAAAACCTGAATTTTAAAAAATATTTTGGTCCTTTTTTTAATATTTTTACTATAAAATTGTGTTCTTGTGTTTTTTTGATGAGTGAATAGAGACAATTCCTTTGCGAAAACTATATTTGCTCGCGTTATTTTGTTCATTATGTACATTAAGTTACATGTGTTCGATGTTTTTCTGTTCTTAAGCAATGCATGTTTGATCTTTGTGGTCACACACTCCTTTAAAAACGTTGTGTTACACTTATATTTTGGGGACTATACCATTGTCATTTCGCATTATTGCGGAAATCCGTTCGTTTGCATGATTATACCGTTATTATGTGGCGTCCACAATGTAAATTGTAATGGAAAACATGTAGTGTTACATTCGACCCAAAAAGTTGTACGTTTTGTAATGACAATAGCTATTGGTTGTTATTAACCTAAAGCCCGCTATTCAGCTTCATATTTGAAGTTATGTTTTACGGTCGGCATAACTGCGGTGTCTATGGCTTTCCGGGCGGTCCGTTCCGTCTCTGTCATAGACAAGAAATGGTTAAACAGTTCTCACGAATTATTCGTTCAATATATCAACTTACTTCCGACATATATGTTAGGATAATTCTTGCCCTTGAAGATGACGTTTTTATTTTGATTGTATGCTTTATACATTTTTTTTCATTTTTTAGGGTTTTGTTGGTCACCCAAAGTTACATTAAATAAAATAGGTACTAAACTTGTTTCGCTGCTTATAAGTTATTCATAAAAATCCGACCCCTTAGCTTTCAGCGGATAACGGTGAAGATATATTTTCTCTTTCAATTGCACTTATCGAAAAAAATGAATTTTAAAAAATATTTTGGTTCTTTTTGAACATTTGTGTAAAATGAGTAGAAAATCGATGCCCAGAAATTGTGTACACAACTGTATGATAATGGTTTCATTGCACATCATGCAACGTTTTCACAGCAGGTGGCAGGGTTATGACACTTCGGGTATGACATGTGCAACAAAGTTTGTAATTTAAAGTAAAATCATATTCGATAACTATTTCGCTCCTTTGTTCGATCTGAAAATATTTTGTGATTTAGGCTTGAATGCAGTTTTCTGTTTTCATTGTTATTTGATTGAAAGAATGATACTCGATGTGAGACAGTTAAAAAGTAATTATTTGCTTATAAAATGTTAATGTTTTAAGCTTAATTGGCAATATTCGAAATAAATACGGGCTATGAATGTTCATTAGTAATGCCTAAGTTCTTATTATTTTTTATACATTTTGGTCTTTACTTTTGCACGCAACTCAACTTGTTTTGAAATACTATTTTTTATATGGCCAAAAATTCATTAAAAGGAAATTTTTTAAGCATGTTTTGTTAACAAGTGCACTTGGTGTTCATAACGTGTCGAAATGACATAACATTAAAGTGCTATAAAATAAGCGGTATACCTGTCTAAATGACAATACACAAGATAGAAGTCCAGAAAGCCACCATGAATACATGCATTTGCAACCCTTTTCATTTAATAATTTATTCCGTAGAACACAACTAAATAACTTCGTTTTGAATTATAAAAGTGTAATGATCATGGTAATCCGGAGACGTGGAAATCATTGATTAAAATGTTGAATATTGAAAATATGCTCCTATATCCATTCGTTTGAGGTTAATGTTTTTACGCTGTCTCTGTAATATTTGTTTGACTTGTTATCGCAAAAGACCGGTACTAAATGATAGCGACAGTAATTAATATTAAATTTTATTTGTCCCTTTCCTAAATTTCACACCCAACTTGTGTTAAACACTGTTATGAGAACAAATAAAAAACCGTTAAAGTAATAAAGATGTGGATGTGGCTTTAATTGATTTCGTATTAAAGATCAATTATAGTTTGCACAGAGACATGATTTATAAGATGAAGTTTATTAGAAATGATTTGAGATTTCAGTACTATATCAACGTAAGTTTCTCTAAGAGCTCTGCTCAATTAAGGATAATTCTTAAATCGTACAAATCTGAAATTTTCTAACAAACTTATTAAAGAGCCGGTCAACTTTATAACCCTCATAAATTCTTTAACTCTTATCTGCCTTATTCTAGCATCCTCGGCACCCCAGTGTACCATAATCTATATGATACCCTGGGCAAATTGGCTAGGGAAACTGTTGTTGTTGAGTTTATAAAGGTCTGCTCGCACCCTATAATGGCTGCATTATGGCTTGACCTCGTCACATCTCCAAGTGTCACTTAAATAAAAATTAAAGCTAAAAGGGGAGTTTTACCCCCATCGGTTGAAAGAAAGTCTGTTTTGAACGAAACTTACCTCCATGACATACCGTGTATTTGATTTTTTTTTAAAAACCTACCAACCCTACCTAGATTTGGGGATGTTACCCTGAACAAACATGTTTTGGCCTAAACGATTAAAAAAGATAACACACAAAAACACTATAATATAATATTATGGTTGCTTGAAATTAATTTCAGTTTAATCTATATTATCAATAAATGTTAATAATTGAAAAAGACTATTCACTAGTGTTTTAGAGACACTTTTGCGCAGATTAAGCAAATGTTATGTGACGACAGTGATGTGTTCCTGCTGGCTGTATCTGCTTTGCTTAAAAATTGAAATGATTTAGAAGTTCATTGTACTTTTCTTACTTGATAAATAAAACAAACAAAGAGAATGTATCATTTTGCTTCTTGACGTATTAAACATTGGCAAATATTCAGTTGAATTCGATGCAATAGGCTCGTGAAAGTATATCCTATAACTTATGAGATGAATCACGCATATTAACATTAATGCTAGAAAACTGACTGATTTTCATGTAATAAAGCAAAGGTAAATTTAAAACAAAGCCTGGAAATATTTTCCTCTGAGATGCTGTATTATGCTGCATTTTTTACAGACATACATGATTTTTATATTTTTATTCCCTCCTGTATAATGTACAATCCTGGACACTGTTTCGGCCAAACTCTAAATGTCGACCAAGGACCATTTAATTTTGATACGTCAAATGTATCTGTGTCTGCAAAGTAAAAATAAATTGGACATTCATTAAAATTGTTCAATTTACAAGCAAACGTTTTGATTATTGTAAGCTGAGGTCGACGTAAATGTGCGCGTTCCGCTGTAGAACATTTTACTCTTTATCTTGACGTAGTCTCATGAAAAAAGAACGATTTGCTTAAGTAAACTGAATACAATGCCCTTAAATTGCATACAATGCAAGCATTTGTAGTACTACACTTAATAGTCTGGGAAAAGGATAATAGGGTACTTTCGGAATTCAATTGTAACACATGGATTTCTTTATTATCGTGAAGGTTTTACTATAAAATTGTGTTCTTGGGTTATTTGGATGAGAAAAAAGAGACAATGCCTTTGCGAAAACTACATTTGCTCGCGTTATATTATTCATTATGAACATTAAGTTACATGTGTTCGATGTTTTTTCTGTTCTAAAGCAGTGCATATGTGATCTTTGTGGTCACACACTCCTGTAAAAACGTTGTGTTACACTTATATTTGGGGGACTATACTATTGTCATTTCGTGAGCATAATTATACCGTTATTATGTTGCGTCCACAATGTAAATTGTAATGAAAAACATGTAGTTTCACATTCGACCCGAAAAATTGTACGTTATGTTATGACACTATGCAGCTTCATATTTGAAGTTATTTTTTTACAGTCGGCATAACTGCGGTGTCTATGGATTTCCCGGCGGTCCGTTCCCTCTCTGTCATAGACAACACGGCAAGGCAATTCCGGTGTGCGACATCTGTCGGAAACCCCCAGGCCATCGTCGAGTGGTACAAGGATAACGGTACACCGAACAGAGCGGATGACACGGAAATTACTACCGGGAAGGAAACATACCCCATCCCAAGTGGTTCTCTGATTGTGACTATCGGTAAACTGACGTTGACTGTGCAGAGAAACGATCATGAGGTGGGCGTTTACTGCAGGGCGAACAACGGCGGGGACTGGGTATACTCCGTCAGCGTTTTCTTAGATGTTCAGTGTAAGTAATAATTGCTGATAATTTTAGTCACTTTCTGTAACAAAGCAAAACACAGGTCGTGCGTATTTAGGCAAACATTGGCGGGTTTTAGCTGTATTTTTACAGTGTTGTCTTAGGTGTTTTGTGTAACTATGTTTTTGTTTTAATTTTAGTCATCTTTGTTGTATGCTTTCCAATTATAGTCACACACACACAGGACCTGTGTTACATAGCTTACGGCTGCATACAAGTTGCCGAATTCCTCCAGTATATTTTTACATGGATTAAATGTTTGTAATGTTTGACTTGATTGCACGTTTGCCGGTTATAGTCGACATTCCCAAATGTGTATCTACTGTATAATACTTCAGCTATATTTATAGATGACCCGTCAACTCCGAAAGTATCGTACAAGAATGCCGATGTTACCTCCCAAGTGCGGGTAATATCTGGACGTCCTCTAACACTTACCTGTAGCAGCACGGGGAACCCACCCCCCACTTACATCTGGACGTACCCTGATGGAGACTCACATAGTGGCCCCACGCTCCAACTGGCCAGCGTGCTGCAAACACACACCGGAGGTGTTACATGTACAGCCATGAACACGTTGTCACCTACTGGAGGGACGGCGGTTGATAAGACAAGAGCAAAAACCATCACTCTTCAAGTTCTATGTAAGTGAGACTTAGTGCAACAAAACAGTGTACTATACGATAGAAAACATGTGCATGTCCATATAAACATTCTATAACAACAACTGTGTACTAACCGTGCTTCTTTAATTAAAAATATAGTAACATGTATTCGTTTAAACTGCATTTTCGGACATTTATATTACAACTGAATATGGGCAATATCTATCTCACCTCTTCAAACAATTGCATACTTTAAAATGTATTCAACTTTCTGACCGGAAACTTTGATATCAAAAGCATACTTTAATAAAGATCAAGCGATGTTATGGTGTGTTGTATAAAATATATATTTTCACTTATAAATGTTTTGTTTTTTTGTCATGAAATATTCGAAGTTGAAGTTGCTGTATAAGAAAACGTGCTCAGTGTTATCGGTAAAAGATATGTCATGATATTTGTTTTATTAAATGTGAGAAATTAGTATATTATAAATAATTTATTTTCTGACATGGGCTAATACGTACTCAAAACGACGTAATGAACATGTATTAAACAAATTAAATTATCTAACCAATACAGCAAAATGTTTATATTTACTTTTCGTCTTAAATAAGTAAATTCATTTAAACGCATGATAAATGCAAAACTAATTGTAAATCTTAGATATTTTATTCTGCAACATCAATTCCATGCATTAACTTTTCCGTGTAATATCAGATATGAAATGTGTTTCAGACATAACTGGAGTTCTGTGGTATTAATTGTCTTAAGAAGTAGGTTATGGACTTGTCCTTTTCCATCGTATTATTTGGAGTTAATACGTGGCGGAGACGTCAAGGACCGTTATGAGCACCAGTGTCATTTATCACACAACGGTCCGGCCCGGCTCTGCCATGTGTTAACCCCTTAAATACATAGGCTTCTTCCTTTGTAAGTTACCTATATTTTTAAGTTTATCCAGTTAACCCAGTTGTATTTTTTTTCTATCATGAAACTTGACGACGTCGTCACAACGATGAAGTGAATTTACCGTCAAGTTAAATAAATAGTAATTTTGGTGTAATCCAATAACAAACAAATACTAATGTGTTGAGAACTTGCTAATTTTCCCTTTAATTTCTTTCTATGGGGATAACACTGCTAATATAAGCATGTGCGTTTCACAATACTTATCAAATATATTTACGAATAATCCTTTCCATGTGTTAAATTTCCCAGTTTAAATAAATAAAAGCAACCGATGCAAACAAAGCCCGTTGCTATTCTAAAATAATCAATTACATTAATTCTTAATGTCGAAATGTATAAAGAGTGTATGGAATTACTTCATCGTTCTTGATGAATTTTCCACTTTTGTTATGTTTTGTAAATTGGAAACTCTGAAGAGTAAACCTCGACCTATTAGTCAGCTTGATTATCGCTGCGTTCTACAAGTAATCGCGAAAACCCTGTAAAAATGTGATACATACTAGTAGTACCATACGTTTTAAGACTATTTCAGATAAAACATATACAACATAATTAATATTAACATAGGCGCTGTCTCTTTATGCTTGAACCATTATTGCTGAAAACATTTTTGTTATCTGACTTATTACGTCAAGCGAGAGAAAGGGAGGCGTTTGTCGTATGTTATTAAACTTAAAAATCTTGAAACAAATTCATATAACAAGCAGTTCGGCTGAATTTGACAAGCTAATGAATATACCTACAAACATGTACAAAAATATTTTTTATAGTTTGTGTATCTTTTGATGCACAAATTAAAAAGTGACAGTAATATTACGTAAATCTCATCTTGAAGTAATGATAGCAGGAGGTTATGCAGAAATTGAATAAAAATCAGATTTTTGATTTTGACAAATGCGATTTGCAGCAGGGTGTATCATGTTGAATGAGGGAAAGTAAATGCTGCTGACCCTGTCAGACTTATGAAATGTGTAAGAAACTTTACCACAATGTCTTTATGTTTGACCTAGTGACTTATTGATTGACCCGAGATGACCTATATGCACACTGGTCCTCAATATCATGCTGAGAAATATTCTGACTAAATTTCTCGAGAAAAGATAAACACTGATGAATTTGTAAAGGGAGTAAAAAAACTTAAAACATAATATTTTCCGAAAAGTTGACCTAATGACAGTGTTTTTAACCAGATATGTCTCATATGCACCAATGTATGTTCTATCACAAAAAGGTTTTCTTAATATTCGACCTAGTTTGTAGCCATATATGGCGTATAATTATTCATGATATTCCATATTATGCTGACAATTATTCTGACTTTGTTTCCAAATAAAAAAGATAATCAGTTTTATACAATTGGCTGCTGGTGACGACCCCTGAAACCTTAACCGTTTTTTTTTGTGATATACACGGGGACGTCATATTAACAACGTTTTGTCTGATAGTAAACAGGATGTATTTGTGCTGCTCCATTATTTTTTTTAAAACAATAATATTTTGATAAGAATACAACGCTGTATAGTTGTTCAACCAAATACTGGTATTTGCAGTAGAGTAGGATTATGTCAAACATGTTTTCCAGTCTCAAATTTATTCGTTCTATTTGTATATAAACATCTCTCGATGTTTCTCTATATCGATGTCGATATGGACGGTTAGAGACACTTACACTATTGTAAAGAGGCAGGGGCTTGATTACAGGTTCACCAAACTTAATTTTCTTGTAATAACAAAAGGGCGAGTTAATGACGCAAACTTGAGTAGGAAACAATCGAGTGATAACCATTAAGTTTTAAAATTAGAAATATATACATGCAAGGACAATTACAACATGCACAAAAATACCATTTGCCGAGAACATACGTAAACTTGTGGATAAAATCAACACTTTTATTTGTGAACACTGCATCGGTACCCACAATCTGTTCACTATTTTTATCTTAGAGTAATGATACGAAAGGAGCATACTAATTGAAAAAGATGCTTTTCGGCGTATACCGGGCGCATTCAATGTTAAAAAAATATGAAGACAAAATCCCTAAACCAGATAAAATTGGTCCAGAATTGGTCCAGAATTGGTGCTTTTTCTTATAAATCCGACACTTTCTTTGCAACCGAACATTTTTCTGACTCAATAT
This sequence comes from Mya arenaria, assembly GCF_026914265.1. Taxonomy (NCBI): domain Eukaryota; kingdom Metazoa; phylum Mollusca; class Bivalvia; order Myida; family Myidae; genus Mya; species Mya arenaria. Next base: position 24,099,173 of record NC_069126.1, read on the forward strand.
TTGCATTTGACGATTTTACCTCCTCCACCGGTCGAATTTATTGCCTCCTTAAATAGTAGTTTGTGTCTTTTAAAATAAATAAATAATAAGCACACCAACATAACAGATGTATGCTTAAGCAAAAGAAGCTATTTTCATAATATTACCAATCGTGTCCTTATTTCTTAAGCATTGGTATACTGATTATGTTGTGTACTATTCAGGTATGTTTTTACTGCTTGGTGTACGCTTTCTCATTTTAGGAGAATTCGTTTCAAATTATTTTGTTGTTTTTTATTTCATCTGACAGTCAATAAAATTGACTTCTGAACAGTTTTCAAAAGTAGCTTTATTAATAAGTAGAAAACCGGGAATGTATGCACCAACATATTTATATTACTTTTATCTTAAACTTTTAATTTCAAACAGTTTATTATTTCGAGAAAAAAATTATACATACCTGCAATAAAACATCTATGGCTAAATGCCTGAGAATAAACATTTAAATTGATCTAATTATTGTACCGTGTAGCGATAAGTAAACCAGGTGCCAGTGCATTATGATTTAAAAGGCGCTTACTTCTGAAGACACTGATGTGTTATACCCTATAATCAAACTGGATCTCGACATCATAAAAGTTATTTACTACACAAGACACAAACGTTTTATATTTTAGTTTAAAAGGGCACAACTCTGAAGTTATTGAAGTAATAACCCACGATCAATCTTTAGCAAAACTACGCCTTCAAACTGACAAACGCCGTTACCAAATATCAGTATAATAGGATACAAAAATATCAAAGTTATTGTTTGCACTAGAAAAACACATTGTTCATAGTTCTGGAAAAAGTGACATTTATCCCGCACACCTACTTGACTATTATGTATCAGGCATTATGTATAATAAACCAACCACAAACTTGACAGAGACGTATTGCCCACAATCACTGTCAGAAAGTTTCATAATGTGCTTATGTTTTTTTCTGCACATCACTTACACCTTTTTTTCTATAATTAAATAGCTAATATAGAACGCTGATGTGGCTCCTATTATGCAAAACCACTGCAAATCCTTGGGAAGTTCCTTTTCGAACCCCCTCCATTTAACTAAAGGAAACATCTGTTTTCACCTACTTTTAGTATAACGGATTTCAATCCGGGGTTGTTCAGTATTATCATACCTATTTTGTACAGACTTTTAGTTCTGCTATTGTGTGTGCCTCACGGCAACCATATACAGTCACCTTGTTTAATGGTGCTCCACAATTGGCACTGAAACACTCCGAGTACTTGCATGTGTTATTTCGATCTTTTTAACATGAGTGTCAATAAGTTGAATAACCTGATATAGATGACAAACACTATCTAAAGTAATGCACAATGAAATTTCAGTTTTATCTTTTTTCCACTTCCTTCTTTCAGTAAATGGTTGACATTCGCATTGTTTACTGTTCACTGTACGATACTGGCATTGTCACTTTCGGTCAAACCTTACCTTGTATATTGCAATACATTGTACCTTGCTCTTTACCTTGTCATAATAATCATACGGATCTTAAAGAAGACGGTGTGTAAAAAATGAGGTCGCTAGTGTTCAAATATCAGATATAAATTATCAAATTAAGAATCAATTTCAGATTTACAGTTAAATTCACCGTAACAGGAATTTAACCGATTTGGTTTTATTTGCGATTAGCAACCAAAAATGTGCAATGGTGTTCTCTTGTCTTTTATTGGTGCGAAATGCAGAATAATTCAGCTGATTAAATATTTTGTTGACAAGGTATTTTTAAACTCAGTAGTAGTAATGCTAATCAGCAAGGATTTTGCTTTTTAATCTATTGCAGAGGAAAACAATACAAACACTGATCAAAACTAAACCTCTTAACAACTACCGATGCATAAATATTCATTTTGCATTAATTTATGGGGATTTGTTTTGGTTGGTGAAGAACAAACCATGTTCTTAGATCCGGTCTGAGCGTGCATATACACTGTAAACCATATGGTTTTAAATAATACTGTCCTTAGAATCACTATCAAAATTGGTAAAATCAACTAGCAGGGTAGAACATTTACTAGTGGTATAGTAACCCTGACTCATCTAAAAAGTTTCTTTCTTTTTCAGACTAGATAAAATCTATAGTGAAAATTACAAGAAAATAAATGAAAACAGTTCCACTTTTGTAACGTTAGTAAATTATTTTTTAATTAGGTTATCATAGCGCAAAACATTCTGTATTAATGAAGCCTCCAATACCGGGCGTATATCCAACACAGCCGTTTCTTTTTTTCAATCTCGTGATCGAGAACCAATACCAAAACGAAAATAAAAAATTGATATAAATTGATATAGTTCCTATTTTCATGTCGGTAACATTCCGTCCAAAACATTTTGAGATAAATTTCTTTAGCCTGGGTGGATTATCGGCCAATTCTTTGCGAATCTATCTGACGCTGAGCTGTTGTGTCAGTCTGACTTTAACAATCAAAATGGGCACATCAATTTAGAAACGTCTTATTCTCTAATGTGAGTTGTTTAAGATTTTGAATATTCAGCATTCGCTGACGGTTTGTACACTGGAAATGGCTGGACTGCTTTAGAGGTCACCTTCAACTTTAATTTAAGTGTTACTGAGTCATAAAGGTTCAGTGAACAACAAATTGCACTTTTCTGACTTGTATGATCAATAAGCATGTTTAAACCTTTTTGCTGCCTTATGCAAACTGCGCAATCATATGGTAAATAGTAACATGTTGTGTAACTTATTGTTCTGTTCTTATTGAAGCAACAGTTTGAAATCAATACACAGAAACATGTAAATTTAATGGCGATAAAAACATTGCATACACGTTTACTGTTTTCTTGGTTAAGTAAATCTTTGTCTTTTTAAGCCGTTTTGTTAATACAACAATTGAATAACAATTGTTTAGATCATATTCTTGAAAAAAAAATACAATGTTATTCCGTTTTTTTTTTATAGACTTTAAGATTTGCACTGCTAAAATAAATAAGTCCAACATAATTTACAAACAGGGTATAGAAGGTTGATAAACATAGTTGTTTGTGCGTTTAGTTTACATCACGCTATTAAACAAGGCAAATTTGTTTAGAGATAACGTACCAAACACGTTAATATTGAAGAACAAATTAAAATAGTTCATATCTTCTACATATTAATATTTATTTATTATGTGCCTTTTCATTTTCCGTATTCATAAGTGTAAATACAGCACGCTGTATTGAAATATCTGTATCACGGTACTGTCGCTTTCCAAACTCGTATCTGCATAGCAGCATGTGCTAGTGGTAGTGTTTTTACAATATGATCTAACTATTCAGTAACATTTTTTGCAGGAACGTACTATACTTCCTTTAGAATATTTTGCGTATGTATTTAATTACCGATGTGTGTTATATTCAAGGAAATGCGCAAACTCATGAATTGATTTGTGACGTCTTTTCTGAAATGTAAATTTCGTGATTTTTCATTATCGTTGGTTTAAACAATGGAGCGTTCAAACATAGACATCACCAAAGGTGAAATTTAATCAAATGAATATTACGATATGACACTTTTCTGACGACCTGTATCATGTCCTGTTTGATGTACAAAGATTCATCCGAACTCGACGTGATAAAGGACGTCAGAAAAGCGTCCTGTTAAAATATTCCCTATATATTAAACAATCACGACGAGTATTATAGTTTATTTATAACTACAAGTTGAATAAGGTTCGTCATATTCTGACATTTAAGTGACGAAACAAAATCACCAAAGAGCAACAGAGATGCATACGTCTGATACAAACATGTCCAAAATCATAACACATCATGGTCAAGAAAAAAGATCCAATATCTAGACCAGACAAAAAGCTTATTTTGAAAATCGACCGGATTTGTATCATGTTCAATGCTGTATGAGGTAAGGATACATCAAGACTCTACACTATTACCACCCCAGGTCATTACGATACAATATAACACAATATTACGTTAAATTGTTCGTATGCCCCTTGTGTACACAATATTTTAGTCAGTGAACCCTCTATCTCAACAACGACTATACTGATTAGCAGCTGCACCAAATATTTCAACCTTCCCACATCAAAACACTACATTACATAATAATGTTACATTTTTTTACCACCTGTATTCCTTAAAGCAGATCATAATGTTCCAGCAGTGGAACTTATACCTTAATTACTGTTGTGTTATTGGAGGACACAGGGCGCACTATCAGCTGCACTAATTCCATTGGTCCACCACATATAACAACAATACATTATGACATACTAATACTTTATTGTACAAGTTATCTTTGCAAGCAGGCCCATTCCAGATCAAAACAATTATTTAAATACTATCATACTTTTGTTCTACATGTAGATCCCCCACACACACCATTATGTACCATTAGTGGAACTTCTATCTCGACCACTGTTGTACTCGTGGAGGGCACAGATAGCACTATCACATGCACGAGCTCGGCCAACCCGCCCCTGATCACGTACATTTGGTCAACTCCTAGACGTGGTTTATTGTCTGGAGCTAGTTTATCCCTGATAAATGTCCAGCACCTTGCCGACCAAGGCCAGTACACTCTGACGATTACAAACACAATGGATCCCACAGGAGGAAAGTTGGAAACGGGAACAAACAGCACAATGTTCTCAGTGGATGTTCAGTGTGAGTATTTCAGTGCACTTATTTAAATTGCTGCCAGTTAATTTCGTTATTTTACTAATATAGTCTTTAATATAAGTGATGTCTGAAGTTCAACTTTATCAAAGTGTAATGAAGACTCTCAATCTCTCCATCTCAAGTATCAGAATACGTCGGAAACGACTTCCTCCAAACGGAAAATTTCGTGGCCTAAGTATGGGTATATAGAATAGTCATTCACTCTCGATTTAGTGTTAAACTCTCCAGCGTGAAAGTTGCAAAAGAGTGGAATCATTCCGAGGTAACGTTATCTCGCATTGTACGTTTTCGACGCTCAACATCGACCAAAGAATTTTTAATGTTGATTTCAAGTCCTATCGATAAACCGTTCATCATTATACACAGATATAAAATGAAATCTTAGCTATTTCTTATCTTAAAGATGAACAATTCTCCCTTTAAGATAAAAAGAGAATAAAATTGTTTAATAATAAAAGAAACAAAGTGAGATCATCTGTACGGGTAACATGCGGGTATTCATTAATATCACGGATATATACATTCGATAATAAAATGACTTTATTTACCTTACCAGATTAACCTTCCACTCAAAATGTATCCTACAAGAGAATCGAGTTGAGCTCCCCTTTACGGGTAACATCCGCGCGTTCATTATTATCACGAATGCAAATTCTATAATAAACTGACTATATTTACTTTATCAGATGAACCCTCCAGTCCAAAAGTATCCTACAAGGGATTCGAGGTGAGCGCCTCTATACGGGTAATATCCGGACGTTCCGTGAAACTTAACTGCAGCAGCACGGGAAATCCGCAACCCACTTACACGTGGTGGTACCCTGGTGGAGGGTCACATGAGGGTCAAACGCTATTATTGGCCAACATACAGGCTATACACGCTGGAGAAGTCAAGTGTACAGCAAGGAATAAGCTGTCACCTACTGGAGGGACATTGGTTGATAGGACAGAACAAACAGCTACTTCCATTAACGTTTTATGTAAGTTATGCTAAGTTCAAACAAAAAATGTATTATTCGTAAGGAAAACATATCAAGTCATTTAATATAACCAATTCTGACAAAAGTCAGTAGAGCACGTGCTATCTATAGTTCAAAATATTGTTATAGTTTTTTTACATGCTGAAGCAGTTTTATATCTCTGATCAATTAGTATGACGTATCTGACCACTGTAACTTAGATCAATGTGTTTATCTTTATCAAATCCATGCCAAGTACATATTCCTTCAACAAAAGTCCATACCTGTTTATAAAGAAATAGAAAAAAGTATAAAAAAAGAGTCTATTTAATACTTAAAGAGTGAGACAATATTAGAAAAAAAATCATAAAAACGCAGTAAAAGCCCTTTCGGCCAAATGAAAAGACGCAAATCGATAATTAACAACCATTATTTGTCTGCACTAAATCAATTTCAACCGACTGGAATGGATCAATATGTCAATTTTGTGCTTTTCCAGGCCATTTATATATATTTATCTATGTGGCCATTCTTTATATGCCGCTAAATTATTAAACATTTGCCGTAAATGTCATATGTTTGTTAAATTTAAAAACACAAAAATCCGACAGGGGTGACGTAACATCTTCATTCTCTTCATATATGAGATTCAGTGCTTCAGATCCCGGTTTAGCTTCAGCTTGACCAGTTAAGTAGTCATGCTAGAAGAATCTGCAAATAACATAAAATCATTGCTTTTTAACAGTATAAAACTACCATCTATAACTTCAAAGTATGCAAAATGTCTTTAAACAATCATTTGACACTCTATGTGTAGTCATATATTTGATAAATAGTGCAGATTTCATGCATTCAAATATTTTAAAGACAAAATTGATGAAATATATTATGTTTGGATATTTGGCAATGAGTATTAAACAAATCCAATGTAAAACCCAACTAATTAACTACGAAAAAGCATCTGCGAGGAGTCAAAACTACACATGCATAGAATATCTTCTTTCTTAAATTCCATTTTCCGGAAGCGGTATGAAATTCAAGACAGGTCCATCTTTGAGCAGCTAGAATATATATGTCCTCGAAAGTTCCTCCAGAGTTTAAGCAACCAGGCTGGCTATTTAAAAATTAGCAATACATTTGTGTTTTAACAGAACATTTCAGTGTATTTAGGTGTATTGGGTGAATAGGCACTTATCTTAATGTAACCGGCATTCGCCCTGAAAAAAATCAAATACAAGTAATTTAATTGAAATTACTAAATGATTAACTATGATCGATTACGTGAGGTGAGGTGAGGTGAGGCGAGACGAGACGAAGGGTGTGAGGGAGGAAGCGAACGAGCGAGAGAGCGAGGGGGCGGGCGAGCGAGCGAGTGAGCGGGCGAGCGAGTGAGCGGGGGCGGCCGTGTTTACGAGTGAGTGAGTGAGTGAGTGAGTGAGTGAGTGAGTGAGTGAGTGAGTGAGTGAGTGAGTGAGTGAGTGAGTGAGTGAGTGAGTGAGTGAGTGAGTGAGTGAGTGAGTGAGTGAGTGAGTGAGTGAGTGAGTGAGTGAGTGAGTGAGTGAGTGAGTGAGTGAGTGAGTGAGTGAGTGAGTGAGTGAGTGAGTGAGTGAGTGAGTGAGTGAGTGAGTGAGTGAGTGAGTGAGTGAGTGAGTGAGTGAGTGAGTGAGTGAGTGAGTGAGTGAGTGAGTGAGTGAGTGAGTGAGTGAGTGAGTGAGTGAGTGAGTGAGTGAGTGAGTGAGTGAGTGAGTGAGTGAGTGAGTGAGTGAGTGAGTGAGTGAGTGAGTGAGTGAGTGAGTGAGTGAGTGAGTGAGTGAGTGAGTGAGTGAGTGAGTGAGTGAGTGAGTGAGTGAGTGAGCGAGGGATCGAGGGAGCGAGCGAGTGTTTTTTTTTCGTTGGTTTGGCTTATGTGTGATAGTATGAGTGAATAAGTAGTAATATAAATAAACATTGTCAACAAGGGCAAAAGTCTGATATGCATTGGTGAATAAGAATGCATTTCTTGTGGTAAGCTTTCTTCATCCAAACGATATATTTTATACTCTACCAAATATTTTAATCGGAGTTGGATCTGAATAACAATAACAGTTATTTACTGTAACCATCAAAATCATTTTTTTTCGAGCAAAACAGATTTAATCGTATAAATGTATCAAGTGTCGGCGGAGTTTTGCAGATTATACCCGTTTTAAGAACGCGCGTTTGTAATTCTTCGATCGAATGATCACTCTACGAGTGCCTAAAATCAAAACTCCGCGGTATGCAAAATCTATAAAGTCAGTCTGTTGGCCCTGAAAATCGACTGAGGGACTGTGTCTTTCTCATGAAAGTACTGTATATTGTGGGTGTGGGAGGATGGCGAATGGGTAGGGGTAGTTAGTTCGATAATTCCACAATACTTGCCACAAAATACAATCATTAAGGCCTTCTTTCCAATACACAAGTTAGTTATACGAGTTAGTGATTTTTTTTAGAACTTTTGACGAGATCACTAACACATTGTAACTGTTGTTTTTGTGTGTTATGGATCATAATGCAGATCGTTCAGAATATTCAAAAAGGCAGCGCCCGTAGGCATCATATCAACAATTATTTCAACTCTGGTGATCAAGTATAACATTTCTACCAGCTTTTTACTCCAAACAATCGAATTAAATAGCTACTAAATCGTTTAAAATGACTATATCAAACATCAAATGATAAATATATTGAATAATGATGTGTATTCTTTAATAAAAGCATGTGAATGTAAATTAACCTTGCAAATATTTATAATGCTTTAGAAGCGTGTGGAGAAATGCTTCAATATCGTACCACAATGTATTATACTATGCACGCATATTCTGTCCAGCCAAATCATTGGCGAATGTTAGGAATGATCCTGGTACGATTTTGTAGTGGTAACCTGTACAAAGTCTCCGTAAGTCGGGGAAAACCCGTACCGTAGTGTAAACCTATTTATTCGGGTAATTCACATATGAACAAAAAGTACAAAATTGTATAAGGGAAAGGAAAAAAACAAACTTTGGCAACCTAATGTAAATTCCTATTCAAGAGGTGAAAATTCAAATATAGCAGTTGTCATAAAAAAATGAATAAGGTACAAATTCAAGTACAAAAAGATTATCCCAGTAATAGTAAGATTTAAAAGACATGTGTTTTTATAAAAGAAGCCAGTAAGACAAAGTACTTTATATTTTGAAAGAGAAAAAAATGAGTAGTACAAAAAAATGAAGAAAGCTATAGAAAAAATGGTGGTTTAACGGGAACATGTTATGATATGAATTCATGTATAAGAAAAGAAGAAGTGTTAATACAGATATATGTGTCAAATAAATGTAGCTGGTAAATGATAGGTATAAAATGTTAGGGGGCTCGAGACCTCCACCCATTTAAGTCGGGCAAGACACTGACAATAACGATGTGTCGCCGCAATAAACTGGTGAACTTTTAAGTTAACGTCTTAGTTTGATGCATGGGTTAAGTGATCGGTGAAATATAGTTTATTCAGTGTCAGGGAGAATCGAAGGTTCGAAAATAAGACTTGGCGTAGTTACTCTTCTAACTGCTAAAGTACAGAAGGAAATGGGCTACGGTGTCTGACTGGCCACACGAGCATAAGGGTGAGTCGATGAGAGAACGGCGATGGAGATCGTGTTTTGGTGAACTACAGGAAAGACGAAGCCGGGCGTGAAGAATTTGTTTTTTTATCAGACAAACGTTGAAAAGCGGGTAAGATTCGAGACGCAGAACAGGATTTAAAGCTGATTTGAAAGCTACAAGGAACGGTGGTAAGGTAACGGTTGGAGAAGGGAATTCCATTCACGAATTGCAGAAGGAAGGAATGCCGTTTTGTAGAGTTGGGATTTGCAAGCGATTGGTTGGATGGATTTGTTTTTTCTGAAATTGTACCTATGATTGGGCTGGTCAGGAGGCAATAAGTACGTAAGTCAGATTATGTTCCATTTTATACAAAATAGTAAGTTTAGGTTTTGCGCCTTCTGTTTTTAAGTTCAAAATAAACCTCATTGTAATGTTTAGTTATTTTACAGTATTTTGTGGCACTAGTTATGATTCTTGTGGCCTCGAGTTGTACCGCCTCAATGCCAGCTTTTAGCTGCTCTGACGCATTGTCCCAGATCACGTCACCGTACTCAAGCAAGGAGCGAATGTTTGTAAGATAGAATTTTACGAGACAGTCTCTGTTAAGAAGAAATTTAAGTGCTCGATAGCAACCCAGTCGTTGCCAGGCTTTATTGACTGATGATGTGATATGTGTCTTCCACTTACACTCATCTGAAACGGTTAATTCTAAATGTATGTATTCATAAATAGGATGTAATTGGCTATTATCAAAGAATAACTTAGAATGGTTTGGTTTGTTTATCTTTATCGATATCATTTCATTTTTGCAAGAAAACAAGCCATGCCTTAGACCAATCGTGCACAGCTTGGAAATAACAGTTGAAATATTTGCACAATCAGCAAGATCAGTTACAATCATATACATGCTAGTGTCGTCAGCAAAAAAAATCTAACACGGAAACAGATGTGGGTGACTTTGTCATTGATATAGATAAGGAAAGGTAAGGGGCCAAGGATGGATCCTTGGGGAACCCCGGTTAAAATGGATGACCTACTTGCGTGCACGTTAGCGAAAACTAATCTTTGTGTATGAGAAAACAAATATGCATTAAACGATTTAAGTAGACTACTTTCTATACTGAGATGCTTTAGCTTGAAAAGAGGTCCTACAGCACGGACCTCCTTTCCTTCGTCAATGGTTTACATAATATGTCATTGTAGATATAAATGAGTTGATTTACCGTTGAATCTCCGCGGATGAAGCCAACTTGACAGGATGTAAGAATGTGGTTAGATGTGACATAGGTGTTTGTGAACACATCGTTCCATTAGTTTGCCAACACATCTAAGAAATGAAATAGGCATGTCGTTCTTGATAGCAGACTGGTTCGATTTCTTAAAGATCGGAGAGACATTAGCAAGTTTTCAATTTGAAGGGAAGTGGAAAAGGCAACGATAGGAGAAGCGCAAGAGAATCAGAATCTTCTTTATGAAGTTTCAGTCTGAACATGTCCGGGCCACACGTTTTAGATGAATTGATCGTTGCAATGGCGTCTTCAAATTCTTGTGGGGAGACGACAATCGATGACAAGTTTAACAATAGGAATGAATCAGGAAAAGTATGGTTTTTGTCGTAGACAATGGATTCCATTAGCTATTAGGGTGGGTAGTGAGTTTGATTGTTTTTTATTCAATGGCTTTTTTGTTAACTCTTTTCTTTAATACTTACATTTTCATTGTTTATTCATTGATTAAACTTGCTTTGAAGGTCGAGCTGGGTTTTGCGTATTTCTCTCGTGACCTCGTTACGTTTGCGTTTAAAGTTTGACCATGCGGTTTCAGTGTTTGTCAACTTAGCTTTTTTGTGCAGTCCTTTACGTTTACGGATTGATTTGCGTTGGTTAGAGGTGAACTTAGGAATGTCATTTGGGAAGATGAAACAACTTTTGATGGGATAGTTTTTTTAAGCTGCATTAAGTATACTTTCATTTATTATTTCGGAAGCTCGGTTTAGGTTGTGACTGTTGTTTTAATCAGCATTTATAAGTTCAATTCTAAACAAGTCGAACGTAGATTGCAACAACACCACCTTGTCTACCTAGACGGTCTTTTATAAAGGGGGGTGGGTCAAAATTGTGAATGAGGATATCGTTATTGTCTATGGAATCACGGAGCAAGTTTTCTGTGAAAATAAGAATACCATAGGACTGTGCTTTAATCTGTAGATTATCAAGTTTAGGTAAGATGCTCATGATATTAAATGCATAACACTGAGGCCAGAGTCGATGAGATCCGAAACTGAGGTCACGGGAACTGTTAATGACGTAAATGATGTTGATGTTGGGCCAGGATTTGGATGAACATCACCTACTATGATAGTAGGTAACATTCGAAACATAACAAATAATTTGAGTGAAAATGTGTTTATCGTAAGATTTATCCAATGTGTTTATTCTGGAGCGCTTTGAAACAGCAGTGAATGCACGATAGCTATCTAAACGGAGTAGAGAAGTAAGAACCGAGTCGGTTACGACTGCAGCGTCAGCTATGGAAACTAGTAGTATTAGTATAGTGAAGTGAATATGGCGACAGTCAATATGCTTTACGTATAATGTTACATTTGTAAAAAAGAGAGAAATACAAGTTAGCCAATAATTAAGGGTTGATTGTGATTAAATCTAAGATAAAGAAAACTATATATTTGCTTCGTTTTAACAATAATTGTTGCCCTTGCATGTAGAAAACAAGGGTATTTACATACATAGACAGTAATCAATGATAACTACTAAGGCTATGAAAACCTAATTCATGATAACATGCATGTTAAGGTTTACAAAAACGTTTCTTTTTTCTGGTAAGGGAACAAGATGGTGAAGAATTAGGTAAATCAGGAGGAAAAGAGAGACACATAAATGCATGACAAAAGGCAAACGAGCAGTGACTTGTCAGAAACGTTTTTTGTTCATATTCAGTAAGGATGTAACCCATATAATGTTTATCGAGTAGTAATAGCTATGTGAAGCTCAAAAGGTATAAATAGGTACAAGTATATTTCTAGGAATTAGTCGAGCGACGGGGTTGCAACGCGACGTTTGAGTTAATTAAGCGAATCAGTGGTGTTAATGCGACAGACCGTCAAGTCGTTCACTCTCACAAGGATGTTATTGTCGGCGGTCCAAACACCAGTGACGTTCTTGATCTTTAGTGGACTGCGGGCATGAAAATAAATTGAGATGCGTACCCTTGTCAGATATTCGTTGATGGAGACACTAGCATGACGGGATGCTTTAAGCTTAGTTTTGTTAAGATACAGCTTCAGTCGGGCTCTATATGTGGTGAATTTGCCGAGATTTGCCTGCTCTTTCGCCAGCAGTCGCAGATGCAAAAGACGATGGTTTTCCTAGCATATGGCTCCTGATTTTTCATCAAGGGACATGTCGACGATGACGTCAGTGACCTCACTTGGGGTTTCGGGGATACCAGAGATTCTTAGACAATGTCCGCGACTGTACTGCTCGTCCGCGTCAGCCTTTTGCTCGTGCTCGCTCACGCTTACCCTGAGTTTGGCATTGTCCTCTTCTAATGCAAGAGTACATGGTACCAGTTTTGCTAAGGCCTATGTTCTTCACCGGTTCATGGCAGTGTTGGTGTTGACGTCATCAGATGTCTCATTAATTGAGGACATGGTTAGATGCGGGGATATTGGCGTAGCTTTTATTTTCTTAATCGAATTAGTCAAATTGAGACGACAATTTGCATTTCATGTCTGGTTTAACTTAAGATATAATTGTACTTTTGATCATTTCTCGTCACGCTCACAATTACCATTAGTTTTTACAGCGTGAGAGTTACCCGATTTCCACGTGTCACAATGTATATATCTTTGTCAGTATATCGAGTCAGAATACCGCGACGAAATCTGTTTAAAGGCAGGTTAAGTAAAGTTTTAAAATGTTTTAAAAAGGTCCAACCTGAATTTTCCATACAAGAGTTTATTGAACACTATAATTCATTGTTTTTTATAGGTAAGAAGTACTAGACAATTGCAAATTCTGAAAAATTCAGCCCACGTTCTAAAAAATCAATCTGCCATGACAGGAACCTGTTGTTTATACCCGTATCTTGCTATCAGATTCTCGGCGAGGACCGCGAAGATCGATAAATATGAAGTTCCTAGTGAAAAGTGTTTAAATATGATTTTTTAGCAACAAATAAAATTCATGCATCTCAGTTAAACTCACCTTTACATGAATTAATCAGACATATTTGTGCTGCTTCCAAATAAACAAAATGGCGATCAATATTCACGTCAAGTCTTCATCAAGTTCACTGTAGCGTGAAATGCAGATTCATACATTTAAATCTTATTCCATAAATACTTGTGAATTTGTCAGTTGCAATAACTGTTTAAATGACAAAAACATGTTTGCTTCATACTGAACTGCACAGTAATGAAACATACAAGCCTATAAAATTTAGAATTATTTTAAACGCGTGAATAAAAATATCCTAATATAGAAAAAGCCGATCTTATTGTAAATGTTCCTCGGGTGTATCAGAATGAATTGGTATTGTTTAAAGGGGGTCAAAGCCCGCCCAAAACATGTACAATTTGCTTGCCGGCCTGCAAACGCTTTGTTTTGTTTCACTGGTTTTCCGCAAAAAAAAACATTAAACCATCACTCTGGCAAAGAAAGTAGTCGCATGCACATATAAGCCGTAGCAGGACTTGTTGAGTCAAACAAGCCCGTATAATACTCTAGCCATTTAATCTGGAAGGATTGCTAACAGGCAATTAATTTTCCTTTCCATTATTTTTTGTAGACACTTCTAGAGGTCTATTTAAGTAATGTTTACAGGGGGAAAAATGGACTGTCCCTTATTTCTGCATTATATTATTGCATTATTAAATAAGCTAATTCATGGACACAACTGTTTGGTTTAGTTTTAAGTAGAGGTGTTTAAATCTTAAATATAGATTCTTAAATATAATTTTATTATCATGGTCACAATAGTATTCAATACTATGCGCTTTAATGTGTAATACAAGCCTGTTCCGGATCTACCCATGAAGTTTATTTACTCGTACGTGTATATAATTATCATTTATCTTAATCTGATAGTTTAAAAGTTTAATGTAAACAAAGAATCAGGCTGGTGCCCTAAATAAATCTTATTAAAGATGGCCATTTTCTATAAATGAAACATCTGAATGTTACAGATATTATTGATTAGGAATTGTTAAGGGCATTGTTTTAAAAGTCTCTGCACCGCACTATCGGCTAAACCAGTTTCACATACCTGCTTAAGTAAGCTTACTTCCATTCATCCCGTAGATCCCCCACGTACACCATCATGTAACATAAGTGGAACGTCTATCTCGACCCCTGCTATACTAGTGGAGGGCACAGACAGCATTATCAGCTGCACTAGTTACTCTAACCCGCCCCTGATTACGTACACCTGGTCAACGCCGGGCCGAGGACAAGTGCGTGGAGCACGTTTATCCCTGAATAATGTCCAGCACATCACTGACCACGGCAAGTACATCCTGACGGTCACGAACGACATGGATCCCACAGGAGCAAACATGGAAATGGGAACTAGCAACACAGCGTTCTCGGTAGATGTACAATGTGAGTGTCTTTTTGCATTTAATCAGTTTGTGCTGTAAGTTTGTTCTACCTGTATTGCTACATATTACCAATGTTTTTTTCTGACTAGACGATATTTAGTAAATACATATAACAATGTTTAAGCTGTGTTTCTAGTGAGCGGAAGTAACCGTTTCTGTCACGAACATCGCGAATTATTAGGTATTTTAATGTGTTTGCCATATTGTATCAGTTTAATTATTTAATAACTATACTAATCAGGGTTGTTTTACTCCTGATCTTGACTCCTGATTTTGACTCCTGATTTACTCTTGATATTTTTTCTCGCTGTTACAGCATTCCGTGTTTCACGATTTGTCATTGTCTTCTACAGTATATATAAATGAGGCATAGTAATAAGTTCAGTCAGTTTGAGTAATGCTTCTTTTAGGATTTCATAATATTTAGAAAGGGACTATTAGTTTAATGTTGATATTTTGAATTTATGATAATTATTCTTTGATGTATTTAAATAATGCTAACCATATGCTGAGTATTAAAAGTTAGGAATAATGTCTTCTTTATTGCTGTAAAAGTTTCTCTTTGTGGCTAAAACTTCAGTCTAATACAAATTACAGTCAAATAGCTGAAAGGATTATCGACGAGAATAAATTAAATAAAATTTAAATAAACTCCGCCACAGTTTTCGTAACGGTAATCAAAACGTTCATCATTATCAATACGCTTCCCCTACAAATGTTCCATGTTAATAACCTGGTACGGTAAATAAAATTAATCTCAAGTCTTAGTCATATCTTTTAGCATGTAAGATTCTCATAAAAAAATCTCATCCACAGGTTAAATACGATGAGAAAAAACATATTGGCGAACGGGGCGCTGATTTATAATTTCCCCTCCATTGTGCTCATTGCACGAGGGCTTCAGTCTGAATTTCATTGTCTCATACGCGGGAGGCTTTGTACAAGTGCATTAAAAAGATTGTATCAGAGCATTTTGGGGAGGCTCGACAAAGTCCAGTATCATAGCTTTCGAACAAAACTAACAAACTTTGATAATGCCTTGGATCCCAAAAATAATTTTATTGGTATGGTTTGTTACGATATCTTTCCATTAAGGTACTCATGTTTGTGATTTTTAAAACATTTTATTTCAATATAAACATCAAAATTATCTCATAAACAGTACAATTAACTTGAAATATGTTTGTTAAAATTATTATCCCAAATACGAATTTGTTAAAATATATTTACCCATTTCTTGAAGATATTTAAAGGCTTCGAGTTAAAAAAAAATGATTGATACACATATAATTATGTACATGAATATTTTTTCTTCCGTTTTCGATTTTAATGATTATACTATTATACAATGAAGTGTCTATTCTTACAAAAAAGTTTTATTAGTGATTCGGTTTAGTAAAACGTTTATGACTATGTATGAAAAATGTAAAAGACTCGTTTATGACATGCTTATTGTTTGTTCATAATTTCTCTTTTAATGTCAATACTTTGTTTCTAATATCAAAATACATTTTGTTTCACAATAAATATTAATGAAACATTCCCTTTAACCATTTCACTGACACATATATTGTTTTACTTGTATTGTCGTACAGCCGCCTGCCACACGCCATTTTTCATTCATATTGGTCGTTTAAATTGCATGTAAAGTAAAACGTAGGATTTTTAGCATTCTTCTGAATATTAGTTAGAGTTTTTGCTTTTTATGACACTAGTGTGGTAAAAAAAGATGAAAACGGTCATTCAATAAACGAATAGTAACACTAGGTATACGATGTAGCAAATCAGTATGCGTGTGCACATTACCATTTTCGAACCAGACTTCATAAAACTGTGTATGTGTATCTGTATAAGATATGGGTCAAGGTATTGGCAATTGCACGTCTTAAGGTGGATGGCTAGGTCAAAAGGTCAAATACGCCTTTGATAAACAGGGATTATAATGTGGGCATTGATTTAATATTTAATGATTTCACTTATAATTATTTATTTTTTATTTTGAAATGCATTATAGACTGTCGAGTAACAACTTCTTATTTGCCGGTGTATGTTGTTTCAACATAATCTTTGCAGTTTATGTAATATTTTGAATGGCTACGTTGCACGCAAAAATGTGTGTGTTTTGGGTCCTTTAATCAGTATACAGGTACGTATTACATATGGGTTTCAATATTTTAAAATGTTACATTTTATCAAAGTTAACATTCAGCTATAAACAGTAAGTTTACTTTGCCAGTTTATAATGTAGCCTGCACAATAGTTTTAAAAACAAATGCGTTCGAAATGAACATTTTGAAAAAAAGAAAGCTACTAAATTATTGCAAACTGTAAGCACAGCTTATATGTAATGTTAATATGAAAGCGTACATAATGATGAGACATTAAAATATATGCAAACGTCTAAATGTTGCAATGTTTGTGTAACGTAGACATTCAAAATATATTTGAGTCGAAGTGTTTGCAAACAAGCTGCAAATAAACTGTTGAAAATTCATACACCGGAGGAAAAATAATTTTACTGACAACACGATAGGCTATATCGCATTAAAAAGATATGTTAATATTATCAATCACCGAAAATTTACTGAAAGAGGACTAATATAACTTGAGTCGAGCAGGACACGATCGCACTTGTGTTAATAAAGCAATTCTTGAAATTCTTGAAGAAATTGTTTGAACGAGGTAGCATATTTTAGCCATGTGCTATAAAAGTTGTTCATATTGTTTTTCTCCAGGCAATCTATGTCTTTGAATAAACATCCATGCTAGAATTCAAAGAACAACACTATTGAAAACCCTATAAAAAAATAAACATTATAAACAAAATAAATGTTAACTCAAACTTCCTAAAGTTTGGTAAGAATGTATGACTGTGTCATTGAAACATGATATAAAGTAAGCGTATCGCATATAGTTGAAACACAAAGAGGACAACTAAGTCTATAGGACATATTTGTTGTTATTTATTCTGCATTAAATACAAATGAAACAGATCTTGAACTAATTCTTAATGTTATTTATAAATAATGTCCTTTCTGGAAACAACTGCCTAACGCAACTAATGCCATTAGAATAGAAGCCATTTGGATCTAAGTAAGATCACTATATATATATATGGGCACCACGTTCGAGATAAATTTAGAAAACCGTGACAATCGGAACATTTTATTTAACAAAAATTACAAGATAACATGCAAACTTAGTATGATAAATACTAATATAATTACCCTCCTTAACTTTGATACAATAACACCGTGGTTAGTTTACCTGTACAGGTCAGATCCGGACGTTTATCACTATTATATAAATGTATATATTTATAGATGGACCGTCCAACCCTAATATATCCTACCAGGGTGCGGTGGTAAAGTCTTATGTGCGTGTACTATCCGGACGTTCAATAACGCTCACCTGCAGCAGCACGGGAAACCCGAGCCCCACTTATACGTGGACGTATCCTCACGGAAGGTCACATAGTGGCCCCAACCTCACATTCAGCAGCGTGCAGACCACACACGCCGGAAATGTTTCGTGCTCAACCAGGAACACGTTGTCACCTACTATAGGAACAGCGGTGGTTAAGACCCGACAAACAACCGCGAGTCTCCAAGTTCTGTGTAAGTATATTTTGGATTATGCTTATTTCAAATTATTAAAATCAAGTTTTACATCGAACAACATATATTTGGATTTGGAAAACCAGCTGCTTTACTACATCACTGTCTCGCGCATACTATGAGCAGAAGGTGTATGAAACGATTTAAGAGAGAAACAGAAAGGAATTTTTTAAGCGATTTTACTATTTCAAATGATGCAAACAAAACTTAAACTGTTTTGATGCTTCATAACGGCACCGATCAATTAAATTTGATAAATAATCGTAATAAAATGTTGATTTATGATTTGATTCATTGCACAGTATTGCAGTAAAATGTAAATGGTAAATAAAATGTTACAACAGCTCCTTATCGAACCGACGAAAAAAACTCACGAGGCATTTGCTTAGAAGTGAACACGTATACAAATTTCATGAAAATGGACAATTCTTTACGAGCAATACATTGAGTTTGAATTCGACTTAAACACAATAAAATTGGTATTTATTCACACGTAAAACTAGAACATTTTGCACCATCAAAGTCTCTTACCCAGATATATTGTTGACGATTCGTACCAATCATACTTATCTATGTTTAACATTTAATACGTCTTAAGAAATCTTCTAATTGCGTTCCCTCGCCACTGGAATTTTTGCCTTTAAAGTACGTATTAGTACACACATTATTAACCAGCCTATAAAATTGACCATTTTATAAGCTTTGCAAATATTCTCTGAATACTTCAATTTGTAACCTGAGAAAGTACGGTATCTCCTTGATTTTTCATTTGTAGATCATGGGTTACAGTGCTCTAAAATACTGTCTGCACATTGTTTGTGAATGGTCTCTCCTAAGAATATGAGTTATTAGCTTTAGGAAGCCCTTAGCAAGTTAGATTACCCTTTTAGTTTAAGGAAGGGGAGGGTCTGGTCAACGGTCAATGTCACGGGTAACAGCGGAAGGTTTGTCTGATTACTAAATAGCGGCTTAATGAGGGAAAATTAAGTTACTCCCTTGATCGTTAGATAACTTCTATTGTTTTTGATGCCAGTTTGTCGGACATCAAGGTCGCAATCAACAAAGTAACAAAAACTGTGTATGGTCAATAATTTGAGGAGTGTATGACATAGGACCATGTATCTACATCGGGGCAGACAGGCATTAATAATGAATTTATGTTTGTAGATCTTAACCCTAACGCTAAAATAAAATCAAACATAAATGGTAAAGAGACAGCAGTTAATTCTAGCCTAACTCCATTGCCAATCACTGAATTATCCAATTATGTATGTGAATGAGAGAGAAACATAGAAAGTAAACTCTTGTTGAAACATCTGAATGGATGCTTGCTTACATATGTGGTCATCTGTATGCAAAAGAGAAGGAAAATCCGCATAATTAGATAGTTGCCCAAAAGTCCCAGACCTTATATTATTACGAGGTATGTTCGGAAAGTTCCCGGATTGACCGCATTCCTTTTGAAAGGACCATTGTATTATAATGAAACTAAGAACGGATTTACTATATCTTTTATTCCATTTCACTCTAAAGGTTCGATTCCATACATATAACAGTAAAAAAGTTACAATAAATTTAAAACATGTACCAACGATATGGCGGAGCAACCCGACGTTAAAATTTATAACGTCAACGTCAATTCTGTTTACTCTTTCTCGAAATAGTGGCCATGTGCTTGCACGCAACGTTCATGTCTCCTGACCAATGATGTGTAAACAGTTTGAAATCATTGTTTATCAAATTAAGACATAATTGTCTGCACGTGACAACGTAGGCTCTCGAGATCGTCGAATCGGATTCCGTGTAGCTGGGCTTTGACGGCCGGGAAAAGCGCAAAATCAAGTGGCGCAAGGTCTGGGCTGTAGGGGGCGTGCTCCAACCTGCCGATCCCGAGAACATCCAGCTCCAACTCTGTGTACCGGGCCCTGTGCGCTGGGGCATTGTCCTGAAACCACGTTTCATCCGTTGTGATTATTCTTTGAAGAAATCTGTCCCCATCACGTCGATAGGACCTCAAAAAGTTCAATGATTTATTCACCCTATCCTTCATCTGATTGTCATCCAACAGCCTTGGTATCCAACGTGCGCACACCTTTGTCATCTTAAACTCTTCAGTAATTAACTTATACGCTGTTGCTACCCTAATGTCACATTCCTCGGCCACTTCCCTGTGTAGACACTCGTCGGTCCCTATCAAGCATGGACTTTACCATTTCGCGCTTTTTCACCACAAGTGCCGGCCTCCCACATCTCTCGTCGTCGGATGTTGACTCGCGCCCCTCCTTAAAGCGTCTGTGCCACTCAAAAACAGCTGTGCGACTCAAAGTTTGGTCTCCAAACGATTTCTTCAACTGTATCAATGTTTTCGACGGTGAAACATCTAAACTCTGGAGAAACTGTATCACGACACGCTGTTTTTCAATAATTTCGCGTTGCATGTTTGCTTTCAGCACCTGTTTTGGAGTTTGTTTTGCGAGGCGGTGTCTGTTCAAATGACGTCATGCGTATTTTACTAATGACGTCATGTTATGGTTCGACGTCAAGATGACGTTTCCCGCGTTTTTTAACGTTACAAAATGCGTTTAATGTGAACATTATAGGAAAATATATGGCTTGCTCCACAACAGCATATATTATGTTGCTATGGATACAATATTTTAAGAATGTATTGACTTAGGCAAATGTCCGCTTATTATCAAAATGAATATATATGTGTCTCAACTTGGCCGAAGTTTCAAAGCTCTACGTTGAAAAATAACAAAGTTATTAGTACAGTCCGGGAACTTACCTCGTAAATCAGTAAATTCGGAGAAAAAACAAAGCCCCATCCTTTTAGTTAAAAATGAAAATGACCATTGCCGGTCAAAGGTTACTTTTATCTACCGGGTTTACTAGAAGGAGGAGGCAAACACACAGCCACAGACACAGAGTCACTGATTCAATATGGAATGTTGATATGAATTATCAAATAGTGAGGCATATTGATGTATTACGTTAAAGCACCTGTACCACAGAAGGAATTGCGTATCTTTCCACCTGAAACCGAAACGCAAATATCTGCATCTAGTGTTATTCAACCGTATTGTTTCCTATGGGGATAATGCTGTCTTGTTGATTTTAGTCAAAACAGTTTATGTTTATAAGGATATATCTGACAACGATATTTTTAACATACGGGTGTTCAATGTCAGTCTTTCACAACGCTAATTGTGCTCCATTGTCAATGCAAGCCGATGCCCGAGTGCATTCGCAGTATATTGTGAAAAACTATGAGATGATTGAATCCGAAATAAGGATTGATAAATTGATGTGAAATACCAAATCGGTACCGTATTTTTTTACTTCGAAATAGCGATTTCGGATTATAGATAAAAAAGAAGGAATACATCGAGATTGAAAAAATGATTTCGAAATAGCGATAATTTCGAATTAATGGTGTTCTGAATAGCGTTGTTTAAATGTAAATACAAATAATTTACCTCGTCTGTTGAAGTTTGGTCTGGCTATTTATATTTTCTCATTGTCTCTGCCATCCGTTCTACTCGTTTGCTGATGTTTTGCATTGTCTTGCCAAACACTGAGTTGTTAATTAGATGTTGAAATAATACCCAAAGGCTGAGTATGCCTTTATGAGAAATTTTGTGTAGCGACAGATATATGGTTATATCCAAGTTTAATCATTGAATTATAATACTCTATGTAACAGTTGTTGTATTATACTAAAGAACAGTAACAGCTGTACATTTATGTTTTGCCATTCAAAGCCAGATTATGAAGGTAGCTGGCTCATTGGCTGACCGTTAAGGTTTTTATCTCGGTAGTACATAACGCAGTTATATTTCATGGCTGGGTTATCCATAATAAATTGTATGTGAGTAGAGCATCCTTAGATAAGCCGAAGCTGCGTAGTTGTGTTAACCGAGAAGTTTCTTCGCGTTCATACATGTTTTTTTTCTAAAAGTCCAGACAACATCATCTGTCATAGAGTACATAAATTTAAGATAGAGCTCGTGAAAGTCCCCCAGTGTTTTTGACCTGCTGAATTATTTCCATACGTCTTGTGCTTGTAAGTAATCTTCATTTTTTTTATAATTTTATCTGATATACTGCTGTTTAACGGTACTTAAGGCGTTAGACGAGTTTTATGTAGTTAACATATTCAAACGGAGTATATTTTGGTATTTTTCTTAAGCAAACCAACTTCTGGTTAATGTTAAATCGGCTTAGTCCGTTGCATTTACTTATTATTCTAGAGTAGTTACCATGAAATGAAAGCTGTCTAAAAACCTGATGTTTTTGCTCAGCTTTGCATTCTATGGTGGCTGTTATATATCTGTTCGGTCTTGGGTGTTGTCCTTTCTATTGATGTAAACATTGATGGCAAGGTTGTTGTGTTGTTGTTTTTTGTTTTCTGGATGTTAGATCACCTGTCTGAATGGTCTGATGCAAGAGTAAGGGGTAAGCTTATTACACGAAATTAACATTGATTCAGGTTTATTTTTGCCTTTCAGCTCGCTTACGGTTTGGATAAAGACATATACATATATATATATATATATATATATATATATATATATATATATATATATATATATATATATATGTCGCCGTGTTTGTAAAATATATCTTTATAAATTTGAAAACTAACACATGAACTATACACTTATATTTCCGCATTTAAGAAAATTGATCACTTTTTTTTCAGCGCCTTTAAATAAATTAATAGTGAGACCCAGTTGAAATTGTTTCCATTAAACTCTTTACTTTGTGCTTCCGCGTTGGACTTAACAAGCCCTCCTACGTTAACGTTTGTGCAAGGGACTACTTCTTTTCTTTGCCGGAGTGATAGGTATAAACAATTTGGGCACCACTGAGCCATGCAAATTGTAACCAGAAAAGCATGTTATTCATTGCTCATATAAAGCGCTTGCAGGCCGGCAATCAAATTGTACATGTTTTGGGTGTTTTTTACCTCTGTTGACCAATGAAAATTAATACGGAAACACCCGAGGTACATGTAAATTTAGATCGGCTCTTTCCATGTATGAATAGTTCTGTTAAAGCTTTCCAAATAGATACCCTTTTGATAGGAAAATATGTTTCATTTTTGTTCAAAACAGTATGTAACAAACTGCATTTTGTTACGTAAACAGTCAATGCACCTGACAGATTCACAATTCAAAGCTGTAACTAAATATTTAAAGAATAAAATTTAATTTTATAAATCCGCATTTCACGCTACAATGAACTTGATGAAGACTTCAAGAGAACATTGGACGCCATTTGGTTCATTTGGAACTGGGACCAATAACAAATCCTACTCCCAGTTTGGTAGCAGAACAAATAAGTTTGGTTCATGCTTGTAAAGCCGAGTTTAGGTAACATATATTATTTATGCTTTTATTGTAAATTACATATTTGAACACTCTTCACTACTAGAAACTTCATGTAATATCAATCTTTGCGTTTTCCCCGATTTACGTAGACTTCGTATCATGACTCATTAAAATACCGCTACAGGAGCATTCGTAACATTCGACTTGAAAGAATTACCAAGAATGGTAAGATGAAGTAGTAGTACGATATTAAAGTGGTACGAAGTCTCCGACATACGTTTTACAACGCGCGTTTGACGCAATGTAAATATTGGCGTTTGGACTTTATGTTCACATACTTTATTTTAAGGTTTGGTGTTCTCCATGGAGAAATAAATTTGGACCCACAAACAGTTTGCAAGTGAGCTTCTGGGGAAATCAGAGCGCTTAGAGAAAACCTACTTGTCCCATTTGATGACTACAAACCAAACTTACATTTGCCCAGGCTGGGAATCAAACTTAGGCATGGCAGACATATAAAGAGAAAGTTGTCAAAAAGTTAATGCCCTAAGGTTATTGAATGATAAGATGATAACATAATAATGAAATACTAGTAACTTGAAGTACATTATAATTAATTAGTCTAGAATAATTATATTAGCATATATTCATTATTTACCATAATAAATTCATGTTGTGTTCTGCACAACATCTGCAAAGAGAGAGCCATCTCTATGAACGGCGATGATTCCGATGACGAGAATGATAATGCAGATGGTCAACTGGCACAGGGAGTGCAGCAACCTCCAAATGTGGCGGGGAATATATTCAGGGATCATGTTGCAGCAATATATTTTAGAAATGATTCTTGTTTTGCTGTTGTTGAAAGAACCTACTTATTTTAAAAGCCTTGATTATGTCAATTTTTGCGTCATTAAAATGCAAACATACACTTTGGTAATGTTTACCTCCCTGTTAAATGTACTTCAATAAAATTCGGTACACACTTTGCACAGCAGATATAAATATCTACTTGAAGGTCCATAACTCTTGCTCTTTTATTTTAAAATCATACTCGTGTCTTATTACACAAAATCAGGAATGTGTGAACTTTTTTTTCCTCTGTGGCACTCATGCATACCTCCATTTGAAAGTTAAAATATACGTATATGAATTTAATCTTTTAAATATTTAAATGTAAACTACTGTGTATAAAGACTTATATTTTTGCAAACACTCATGGTCAGTTTCTCATCTGCTTAGTTTAGGAAAGTTGAACCATTATGCTGTCATTGTGTGAATCAGAAATGGCCAAACTTGCTCAAAATTGTTAAGGCCAACTTAAAAGCTAACTTAGACAATTAGTAGTACTAAAGGAAGACTATTTAACGTATATATTGATATAAAAATATTTTATTATAAAAAATTAAACAAAATTATACAAAATATCACCAATAAATGCCAATTTGATATAAATATTTAAACAAAATCAAACAAAATAACACCAATAAATGCCATTATGTCGTTATCTTAGTGCAAGAACTCAATATCTTCTTTTATTTCTATATGCAGTTTTTGAGTTATTGCACTTAGGTGACGATAACATGAATATAACATATTTATGCACCTCTTCGAAGAGAAGGGGTATATTGATTTGAACATGTCGGTCGGTCGGTCCGTCGGTAGACCAAAGCTTGTCCGAGTGATAACTCAACAATTCCTGGACGTATGGTCATCAAACTTCATAAATAGATAGGGTCTGACCAGTAGATGACCCCTATTGATTTTAGGGGCCATCGGGTCAAAGTCAAGGTCACAGTGACCTTAAAATTTAAAAGGATGTCTGATTGGTAATTTGACAATGCCTGCACCTATGTCCCTCAATCTTGACATGCAGGTTGGGTCTGACCAGTAGAAGACCCCCTATTGATTTTGGGGGTCATTGGGCCAAAGCTCAATGTCACATTGACATTGAATGGTAAAAGGTTGTCCGAGTGATTACTCGACAATGCCTGCACCCATAGCCCTCAAACTTGACTTGAAGGTTGGGCCAGACTAGTAGATGACTCGTGTTGAAATTGGGTTTCATCGGGCCAAAGGTCAAGGTCACAGTGACGTTTATCACGAAAAAGTTAGCAAAGCTTCTCCCAGTGATAACTCAATCAAGCCTAGGCCTTTTATCATCAAACTTGACATGAAGGCTAGGCATGACCAGTAGATGGCCCCCTATTGATTTTAGGAGTCATCGGGTCATAGGTCAATGTCTCAGTGACCTTGAATGCTAAATTGTTGTTTGAGTGATAACTCGACAATGCCTGCACCCATGGCCCTCGAACTTGACAAGGGGTTGGGCCTGACCTGTAAATGACCCCTTTTAATTTAAGGCGTCATCGGATCAAAGGTGAAGTCACACTGACCTTTAACGCAGAAGGTTGTCTGTGTGATAACTTGACAATGCCTGCACCCATGGCCCTCAAACTTGACTTGGAGGTCCATGCATTTTTCATTCAAGTGTTCAAATAATCCTGACAACATGGCGCTCAGAGGGGGGGGGGTATAATGTTTAATAAACATCTCTTGTTTGATTAACATCAATAATCAGTTTTAAGGGTTTTTTCCCAAAAGCTAGACTTCAAGCATGAGTTTCCTCGTTTACAGGGCCATAATTTCCATGCAGGTGCTGCAGTGACTGCAGCCATTGTTGTAAGTGTTGTTGCTGCTACTGCTTCCAAAACAGTTGACAATGTAACTTGTGGAATCCTGTACCGGCTGTAGTGGCTCCTCGTACAATCTCACATTAAGATATAAAAATATATGTACACTCAGAGAAAGCTTTCAGTGTTATCATGAAATTCATATGTCATAATTATGTATACATATTTTTTTCTTACTAAATGGTATGCGAAGGTGTCTCGACTGCACTGCAATTCGAACTGAAAACAATTAAAAGCAACTTAAAAGTGATACAAGTGTTTTTAATTCAATTCATTCCATTTAATTTTAAACAGCCTGTAGATAAAAGAATGGTTTACATTTAGTAAATGAATTACCTTTGCATCTGAAGCATGGTGCTGTCCAACCCACTACCTAATACTACAATGTTTGGTGATTTGTTCCCAACAACTGCCATAACTCTTTCTGTCACCTCAGACAGTTTCATAGGATTTGTTCCAGAACCTGAATTATAATCATACTACAACTACATTTATTTGATTACATGCAATTATTAAAGCTTGTTAAAATATGTTTACATAATAATTGCTTGTA
This sequence comes from Mya arenaria, assembly GCF_026914265.1. Lineage (NCBI taxonomy): Eukaryota > Metazoa > Mollusca > Bivalvia > Myida > Myidae > Mya > Mya arenaria. Next base: position 24,126,233 of record NC_069126.1, read on the forward strand.
ACAAAGGATTAATCTAAATACGAATATTCACAGAAGTGTTTGAAATGGTAATGACAATTGTTTGTTGAAACTGTACCTACATATGTGTTTGATTGTGGCAGATATAAACAATAAAATATAATTTTTGCTCCACTGTTTTTAAAGCAAAAGCATTTGCCTAAAGACACATTTTATGCCAATTTGAATCAGTCAACTTTTATATGTTTTCTTTAAAGAATATATACCAGTTCTAGCCATTTCTCTCTTTTACTTTGCCCGGTGGGATTGAACTAGATTGTCCGACTTCTTTGTTAGCTCTGTCGCTGTTCTGGGGTGCTGTGATTCCTCATTGTAGGCGTCATTTATCTTGATCCACAAATCCTTCTTTGTTTCTGAGGTAATTCCTGGAAAAAATGTAAAACTACATGTACATGACGTTTATGTAAGCAGTGCTACATTTACACAATTGTTTCATAAGTATTTGTCTGAAATTCAAGACACCATGTTATCTAATCTTAAGGTAATACTACATATAAAAGTGTACACATAAAACACGTGTATATTTGATATATGAACACGTGCATTCTCAATGTACCTAAATACACAGGTTACTTGACGTGTACTTATGTTCCTGCAACTCGTGGTTAGTTTTGCATGGTCAAAACCTGACACTTACCCCATAATACTAGTTAATAAAATGCAATCTTGCTGCGTAAAAATAGGACTGCCGGGTTTTATTTCCGCCATGGTGTATTCTGTCTATAACGTTCGCGCACTCGACTTCCGTTACTACATTAAGAATGCCACCCTGCATTATGATCCATTTCACACAAAATTAAAACAGTACTTAGTCTACTTCAATAGCATAGACTCGGCTACAATGTCTTATTTTTTTGTATATTCATGTGTCTTATTGATCTCATCAAAACAATTTACTAACTGACTTGTGTATTATATATAAGGGCTTTAATAGTTGTAATTTTTGGTAAGGATTGTGTTGTTGGTGGAATTACCGCAAGCACTCCACCTACGCAATCCTCAGACACATACAATATTCAGGACATTCAATGAGTAAGAATCACTTTAAATTCCCACCGCCGATATGTAAGATTGTACGAGGAGCTATCGCGGCTAACATAACGAATGTATGGATTCTGTATTTCACGAAATTTGGATTTTAGATCCTCAGAGAGTGATCAGTCAACCTAAGAAATGCAAATTTCTTTGAGGGGATAACTCTGCGAAACTCTGCAGACACTTGATAAGAGTCTTCGCTTTAATTGATAATTGTTTGAAAACAAATTTCAATAGATTTGGTGGCTACACTAAATAGCCGTGTTTAGTATTTTTTCAGATCCACTTCCAACAAAATATTCGATAGACTTTAAAACATTACCTTTGCATGAAGTAAGTTTACCACAATAGATGCAGTCTTATTCGCCAATGTATATCAGAACGATTCTTGGCCTTGTTGACAATGTTAGATTATATCATGACTAAAAAACGTCATTTTATTTTGATTAAGTATAAGCATTGATTATACATTATACCCGATATATGTTATGTTACTTTTTTAAGATTTTTGCAAATCTCAATTGAAAGTGACTGAGGTCAAACATGCGCTCATAATAAGCCTCATTAAAGCATTTTATGTATATGATATGATCTTATAATTTTAATAGTTTAAATTGTTTTTATATATATAAATGATTTTCATAATAAATTGGCGCTTGCTCTGTTTTTGCTTGTACAGTCAACATTGAAATAATTAATTATTGCTTTCAAACTTTTAACTATATTATAATATACTTTCGGTTTTGTTGAATGTTCATTGCAATTGCAATAAATGCATTTCTTTTACCAGCGTGTGGGTAAAAACTTTTTGAGACGGTTTTGAGGGGCCATTTGTATATAAAAACGAGTTGATAAGTTTAAACTACTGAAACTTACCGGGCCATAAAGTCATTGAAATTTTGATTTGGTTTCTGACTTTTTCCGTACTAAGTTCAGAATATATTTTCAGTTGTGTTGCATACTTGTTATTGCGATATATACAAGGATGCTTCTTTCATACTGGGGTTAAAAGATGTCAAAAAGGTTAAGAGAGGTCATTTGGCTATCCATACAATTATATTTTACGTTACTAAAATATATTGGGTATTGAAAATTTTAACATGAATTTGTTTATACAATTTTGTTTCCAACCAGATGTAAAAAACAACAACTTTTTTTCTAAGAATGACAAGACAAAAGGTCGACTGTGGATGATCTAAATTTGTAATGAATACATGTGTACACGATATTTAACAGAAAAATGTCTTAAACACATTTCTTTAAGTATATACCTGATTCTAGCAAGGCTGTTTAAAATATTAATGAATTGAAATTTAGTTAATTTTATTTATTAAACTGTTAACATGAAGTTCGTCAAATTCATTTATCATTTTAAACACTTAAAGGCATTTTAAAAGTTTTAAGAAACCATTGTTTAGATTATTCTGTTGAATTGATCATAATGAAAGCAGTATTTGTATTTGCCTTAGTTGATAATCTAAAACACACAACACAATATTTAACATTTTGCAACAGTTTTTTAATATTTTTAGAGTATGTTTTTTTTCATACGAAACAAAAAAGAATATACATTGTATTCTCACTGAGACGTTTTGCAGATGTACTGTAGTGTCAAAACTGCTAAAGTACAAATAGTTCATGTACAATCAATATTTTCTTCAATGTTTAGGGTTAGTGATACTTTTGTGTCATTATAATAAGAATTTAAGTACATGTTTGTTAATGACTTACCACCCTATTTGAAGAGAGTTTTGCCTATTCAAATTCAGTAATTTAAAAAATACAATTACTCTTAATTGTAATATTATTATGTTTTATTGTTATGTGCAATTTTTAAATATTTCCTGTTTGTTACATATTCTTAAATGCGTTAGTGTACTTTATCGGAAATGCTTAGTAGCTTTATTTAAGTTGAAATGTTTAGGAATAATGTATAATATACAATGTATAAAATATCATTGTAGATGTTTATATATATATTGAATAAATTGTCAACAGTAGCAGATCTGCTTGTTATTTAAATGAGGTGAAAGACTTCCAAGATGCATTCACATATATGAAAAACGTTTCCCTTTCACTCCTTGTATGTTTCACTTAGTCATTTAGTTAAATTTAACTATAACATGTCCGGCAAAAAGACTTCAAGCCCGTTGAGGCGGCGCCTTTGTTAATCGTATCGTGTTTATTGTTAATTTAGTGTTTTTTATCCTTCAGCTAAGTTTGATGGTTTTTGTTTGTATTTAGTGGCAGATATCTCAAATACTATGAAATAACCACATTTTGGACTCTCAACCAGTTTTAGGCCTTGAATGTGTTCTTGCCCTTGAGCTTGTTTCAGCTCTTGGGTTTGATTTTTTTCCCGATCTCTTTCTTTTTTGGTTTTGACATTTTGAATATATTTAAAGCATTTTTTTTCGGAATCTGTCGGCCCTAGAAAAATATTCAGTGCCTTACAAAAGGATATTGCCATCTCAATGTTTCCTTTTTTCCGTCTCTACAATATCCATGATTCTCTCGACTTTTCAGTTCAATTATTAAAAAAAAAATAGTAAAAAGTTGAAGGAAAGTTTCCGACAGGTCTGATGTTAACAAATGTGTGAAGTGAAAGTTTGATACTTTAAAGGTCGTTTTAGCTCGTATATTATTCAAACGTGGTATTCTGAACTTTCTGACGCTTCCTTTGCTGAAAAAGAGGATTCATGGCAATATAGTTGGGATTTTAATTTGTTTAAATATGATATACCCTTTTTGTCAATTATTTCAGCGAGCCCAATTTTTTTTTCATTTTTTTTCGTTTCTGCCTTGAATTTTGCTTCCTTGTCTGATTCTACTATATCTGTCTTTGGTTTTATTTATTTATCATTCACTTTCTTAGTACACCTTTTCTACACTTGCAAGTGCTTTTTCCATCGTTAATCAGTCTGGACTAGCTTATTTGGTGGGATTGCATTTTGACCTGTTGAAAAAGCTGTACTTCAACCTAGACGACTGTTTTCCAAGGTATTCGATTTTGGGTAAAATCACCATTTAGGCCCTGATACAGATGTTATTTTTTGTATAACCCTGGTACGGTATCGCCCTCTTCCATGAATCGCCATTATTAAAAAGCCCTAGTCTAGAACTGCCAAAGTCTAGAATCACCATTTATTATAAAGCCCTGGTCAAGAATCGCCATTTTTAAATAGCCCGGATCAAGAATGTCCTGGTCAAGAATCGCCATTTATTATATAGCCCTAGTACAAAATAGCCCTCGTTCAGAATTAATCTCGACCAGAAACGCCTTTTTAATAAAGTTTTGGTAATAAATCGCCTTCATCCGGAATCGCCATTTATATAAAGCCCTTTTTCAGAATTGCCCTCATTCAAAATTGACCTCATCAGCGTCGCCATTTTTATAAAGGCCCTGATTCTAAACCACCCTCGTCGAGAATAAAATCCTGGTCCAGAATCGACCTCGCTGAGTAATGACCTCCTCCAAAATCGCCATTTTGATAGAGTCCTGGTTCCGATTCGTCCTGGTCTATACCACCATTTTTATATAGCCCTGGTCCCTATTACCACCATTTCTATATACCCCGGGTTCAGAACCGCCCTTGTCCAGAATTGTCTTTTGTTTATAAAGCCTTGGTATAGAACCTCCCTGGTCAAGCATCGCCATGTTTAAAGCCCTAAAAGAATTGTTTTGTAATATACCTGATATTGCTCATATATCTGAGCCATGCCTTAGAATAGGAAATTATAGATTCATCTGAAGTACCAACTGTAAAGTTTAGGATGTTGAAAGTGAAAGAAACTGACTGCTATCCTAAAATTATGTTAATTTAAGGATGACAGTTTCGCTACTTGTCCATCAAATGTATTTTTTACCATCATTTTGCTAATAAGATGGGTAAACTTGTCCTAAAGGTTAAATAATTTCTATAAATAAAACAACAGAAAATTAGTTATTTTTTATTAAGATATATATAGTTGAAATTTGCGTCTTTTCTGTATTATTTAAACTAGTATAAGGCACATACAGCTTGAACCAATTTCGCTAACCGCTTTAGTTATCTTACTCCTAATACCCGTAGATCACCCCGTGGACCGTAAGCGCAACTTCAATCTCGACTACTGCTATACTAGCCGGGGAACATACTGAAATTTCAACTGCACCGGTCCACCAACCCGCATCATGCTCACTTATGTATTTAAATATTCTCTAAATTTTACTCTACCCATAGATCCACCAAGTAAACCAGTATGTACCCTCAGCGAAACCACTATCTCGACCACTGCTGTACTACTAGAGGGAACAGACACCACTATAAGTTGTATCAGTACCGCCTTTCCGACATTGATCACATACACCTGGTCAACTCCGAGCCGTGGACTAGTGTCTGGAGCGAGTTTATCATTGACCAATGTCCAACACCATGCTGACCAAGGTCTCTACACCCTTACCGTCAGAAACACAATGGACCCCACTAAAGGAAACACGAAAACGGGTACCAATACTACTGCGCTCTCGGTGGATGTACAATGTGAGTTATACATTACATAATATATTTCTTATAAAACCTATCATGTATTAATTTAAGAATATTTAATCCAACATGATACTAATAACTATTCCATTCTCGATTTAGACGGACACAATAATTGCAAATCTGTGTTAAATGTTGTTAAAATATATCAGCACAAAATCTCGTTGTCAGTCATGAACAGAGCATTTCCTTTACTTAGAACATGTTTACTTATGTAGTTGGACCCAAAGTGCAACTTCCTCAGACTTATGACATTTTGGAGGGCAGTGTATTAAATTATCATTGTCCGTTCATCCCTGGGAACCCTTCTCAGACATCACTTGTCTGGACGTCATCAGTTAACAACAGACAGTGGAACAGCCAGATTGTTAGTATCAGCTCTGTGCAAAAATCTGACGACGGGATGTATACGTGTACCGCCACGAACCAGATGACGCCTACTGGATATCCTGTTCAGACTGGAAGTCAAGGCGGAAACATGCACCTCAATGTTCAGTGTATGTAAATGTTTTCGTATGTCTTGAACTCTCGTGAAAAACAGGTGATCATAGATAGTTATTTCTCCTTTCGTTTGAATTCGTCTACATTGGCTTTGTATCATTTTGGCTGCAAAGTCTTTCCTCGTTGCTTCGCAATTACATTGTGTAGCTTACTTTTTGTTGGTTTGTCGGGAGATTTATCTAGATACCATTGTAGATCTTTTATTACCTAAACTATCTAGCCAATTGTCAGAAACATTGACCGGACTGTACGTCTAAATTCATGCATATGTTTGAATTAGGGTTATATCTGGTCATATAATAGGTCATTAGGTCAGTGGTTCGCTCAGAACTTATCAACAATTAAAGCCAATTTGTCAACACTGTCTTTATAAAATACCGGCAGTGTCATTTCTGGTTGTCGAGTAGGTTATTGGGCTGAATAACCTTATACGAAACATCAAAGAATCAGCAGTTTTCCCATACAGAAAAACTATTCACAGAATGTGTCTTACATGCGTTTTGTAGAATGTTTGAAAACTGATACCACATTTAAGACCGCCCGTCCTTCCATTTTTCCGTTTTTCCGGCACTCCAAAAGCTGATAAAAATTTTATAAAAGTAAAAACATACACAAAGGGTAACATGCATATGTGTTATGCGCGAGAACCATGATTCTAGCTCCAATAGGTTTCGAAATATCTCACCTTCAAAACTTTAGTGTGCATTGATAAGGCAGCTACTTGTCTGGACCATAACTTTTATTCATGTTGTACCTAACCAAAGATAACATGTGGGTATATTTTCCAGTTTTATACAATTGGCTGCTGATATAAAGCACAAGATATGCCATTTATATTATCAGTAATATTTAGATATTATCAGATTATTAGCTATACCAGACTGGCACATGTAATATTATAGATTCACATATAAATGCAAATTTTATCCATCGTCATGAAACCAATGTAAATATGTAAGTGTTTATGGTCAGTTAAGTGTATATTTGGACTGAACACATTCAGTTAATATTGGCATGTTATTTTGATGAAATGAAAGTATTTTTATACTCATTGAAAAATTCTGGAAATTCTTCCAAAACATAAAATACTATTTACCGAAAGGTACTTGGAGATTTATATGAAACATGGGATATAGATAGTAAGTAATGAGAGAAGCAAGTGCATTGCTCATAATTTTATTCCTGCTCCATTGGGAGAATATGCCCTCCATTTTAAGCATTTTAACTAGAATTGCTCTTACTTATGTGTGCACCCATTGTCTGTCTGCAGTATATTCCTCTTACTTTTCAAAACACACATTTAAGGCTGCTCTGTTTTTATTTCGGTGGGGGATATGGCAGTCTTTAACTGCTTCCAGTCAATTTTGCACTTCTCTTGAAAAGGCAATTGTCTTCTTTGCTTTGTTTCCCGAACGTGATTTCATAATCACTTGACACAATTTCACTCATTATTGCTTCTGTATACATCCATCTTTTTTGACATATGAATAACTGTTTAAAAATATACCTTGACTGTTATATTTTCCATATTGCACTTTCTCTTCCGAATAAGTACTCTTAAGGGGAGCGTACATCGTTTTCAACAGTTTATATTTAAAGCAAACTGGTCAGGTTAAACAAACAATATACGATATGCACATACCGCCACAAGAACACTAATGTACATGTACATGTATAGTATAGAACGGTGTTGTTCTTGTTTTACCAATACAGTTGGTAGGGTAAATATAGTATATGTGAGTCGTACAATCTAAATGTAGAGTTTAAATTGAAACAATCATTATACACATTAACAATTATTATAATCGATGAAAAAACACGTTTCCCATTTCGTACCGCTTACTTTTTCAAGTTTCGTCCGAATGAAGTTTGCCCAATGTATAAGTACCGAAATGAACCTACTTTCTGCGTACATCGTATCACATATTAAGTACGGGACCCGCGTACAAAGTGGGGAAGAGGGGGTGATGTAACATGAGTTCAAACAACATGTTCATTGAGTTAATTACATTTATTGTTATCAGCAATACTCAATTGTACTTTTCCAGATGAATCTATCGTAAATGACTTTTACGTTACTGAGTACATCGGAACTTTTAACGTTACACAAACAGAGAACAGCAATGTGACGTTTACCTGCACTGTGGATAGCAATCCTCTAGCATCCATCAATATTCGAAAAGACAGTGAAATGAAAATATCAATCGATCATTCAAGACAGCTGAAATATACCATTGCAAAGCTAACATGCTGGGATACCGGGCTTTACACATGCGATAGCAGGAATGCGTTTAATAAAAAAAATCTTTCAAAGAAGTACTTGAATCTGTGTGTAACGTGTAAGTAAAATACACATTTATATGATGTAAAAACTAGGTGCATTTACGACAAACAATTTCTGGCAATTTATAGTGTTGAAATATGAATGATCATATGAAACTACTAACACGCAGTAAATTATAACAAGAATATGCGGAACATACTATTAATGGTACTATGAGGAAAACAATGTGTTCATAGAAGAAGATGGAGCACTTAATCTGGAATCAAGACATTTATTTTCAGGCACACCAAGGCGTGCTCCTGGCTTGGATATCAAAATGAACTTGACGGCCAGACAACACGAAAATACAACACTGCAGTACACGGTGTTTGCGTTTCCAGTCCCTAGTCCGTCACAGTTTGTTTGGAAAAAATGTACCAGCAGTAAAAAATGTTCCACCTTATCAAATATCTCCGGAAAAACAGAAATTACAACAATTGGATTGTCTAGTAATTTGACCATTTTCGATATTGCTATAGATGATTACGGCGTGTACAGTATTTCAATTGACAATGGCATTGGTGAGGCACTAGTTGAAATGATATACCTTAAACAAGCAGGTAAGCTACTGCAAGTAACATTGTATTGTTTTATACTATATACACTGAAGCATTCCTAATTACTTAAATCTTAACATTGTATTTGAAAATTAATATATGTTTATCCTTTGTTAACTAAGGTTATAACTCGTGCATTATTGTTTTTAAATATTCATTTTACTCTAAGGTGTGTTTGATTAACTTCACCATTGATGACTTTAAAGTTGATTTCCAAATACACTAAGGCAAAATGTACATCAGTACACATAAAAGGACAAACATATTTAAAAATGTACTCTAGTCCCAATATAATTTACATAAGCAATATGCATATATTTGCAAGACATACAACTATATGATCACAACAATACATTTTCATCGTGATGTATAAAATGACGTCGGTATTATTAGGTATATACGATAAAACCTTTCCCTTAACTCCATAGCTTTATACGAGCTCGTCAGAGTACTATTCAAGCTACATGTCTGCGTGTAGCAATATTAGATTACTTTCTTTGAAAAATGCTCCTACTAGGACCCTAAAAAACGTTCATATGAAGGAACAGGTAATGTTTGTTTCACAAATCATATTGTTTGTTTGAATGTCTGATACCAAATATTACCAGATCCTGACCAATATACGTTTGATAGTTTTCGTTATCGCTAAATCAGCCGTTTCTGTTAATTGTATTTACATTAACATTGAACTACGAGAGGCAAAATACTGCCCCAGTAGTTCTCATTATATTCCAAAATATGCTTAATAAATAAAAATATTAATAATATTTGTAAACTCACTCGGACATATAAAATCTTAAGTATACACATATGTTTTCGAATAAAATTAAATCGTATTTACTGTTTTATGAAATATATTCAAACGCTTTGCTAACGATTCGAAACGAAGGTTACTTGAAGATGTGACATTTTTTGATCGGACATTATGTACCAACAACGCATTTATCCTTGATTACCAAATTGATTTAGACTATTGCTAACAAATATATGATGATTTTGTAAACACACATGAATCTGATGAAAGTTGATAATGATTTTGCAACACCATAGCTGATTTTGATTAAAAATATGGACGGGAAATTAGGTCAACACCTTTCAACCTACATTGCTTAATGAGAGACTGAAACAAGAAAGATTTATGGGGAGGGCTGTCCGTCTTGTCAAGCAACGCAGTGAGAGATAGTAACAAAAATACGGTTGGAGAGTGTGTGTGATGGGTAGTTCCAACAAATAGAAGGAGAAGAGGGTCAATTCCTATCGACCAACATCACAAAATGAGTAACTCAAACGGAGGACTGGGAGAATGAAGGAGGGCTGTCAACTTTTGCTAAGCAACATCGCATCTGTGTGAGAGATTTTAACTTAAATCAAGCAGGGACTATGCGAAAGGGATGTTGCCTCACGAACAATATTACATTGTTAGTCTGTCAACTAACGGCATTTTTAATTTAGAAATGGTACATAAAAGTTTGACAGGGTACCATAACTGTTCGATAAATTTTGAATTAAATGAGTAACAGGAAAAGGTGTTTCCTTTCCAAGCAATACCTTGGCTTAAGTAGAGATTGCGTATATAAAAAATGCACGGGGAGAGTGGTGTTCCCACCAACAAACAAACACCGTTGTAGATCAAGATAATGTGACGAAAAAACGGCTGAGCGGATACGAGCGGGTTAGCCGCTAATCACGCGATTTATATATTTAACACATTTAGTGTCACATGTACAACATGATCTTATAATAAGTGTTATCCCCGATCACGAGTTCATTTAGTATATTGTATGAATAATTTGTTTTATCCATTGTATCTTCCGGCCCAATTTTGTTCTCCCCTAAGTTTGTATATATTGTCATGCTCCGACGGAGCATGATTTCTCGCTGGTTTTTATGGTAGTTCTGGCGGCAAATCTTTCTACACGTACTGGGCGTATTTTGCATATGAATTAGACTAAACATTATTTAATGTTAACATGTCACCAAAAAGGATCGATATAAAGGTATAAAAATGATTGTATAATGCGGGTTTAAAGATAATAAAAAGGATAATTAATATGTGTTGTCATAACTTTGAGGTAGGGTTTAGTAAAGTAGTCACGTTTAGTTGTCCCATGAACCAGATAGTGAAATAAGGATGGAATAACAAAGTGCAAAACGTAACAAGAAATTACTAATGCCAAGATAATTATGAGCTGTGACAAAAATAATTAGGATACACATAAGATAATAACCTGCTCATAAGTGTTTAATGTTATTAAGACATAGAGTGGAAAGCTTGAAGATCATTCAAAAGTGTTAATTGAGGCCGTTGTTGATAGTGAAAATTGTCAATAATTTCTGGATGATGGAAATAGTTCAATTGAACTTAAACAATTTATCGGGAATTTGCTGAAAGAAACTGAGCGAAGTAAAAGCAAAACAAGGCAAGCGAAACATAAAACAACGGAAAGGGATAAGAATAATTCAAGTACAATAACAAATGCAACAAGTGTTAATATTTCAAATAAGACAGCAAAGAGAGTTCTTTGAAAGACAGTAGAAAAGGAATTAACCCAGAGAAAATAGTTCGGCAATGATACTTCAATTAGACATAAGTTCTTTCAATGGAAACAATTTAAAAATGGACGATTTCACGGACGCCTTCGAGTGCAATGTACACATAAACCACTAGTTGTCTAACAAAGATGAATTCAGCTATTTGTTAAGGAAGTTGTTTGGTAAAGCTAAACGTGCCATTTATTGAACATCCTTATCACACTAAAATTATGAAGAAGATGTCGACATTCTCAATGACAGATTCGGTAACAAACAGAAAATCGACTTCCATTACAAGGAGTTTATAAGCAGCCACTAATAAAGTTTTCAGCTTCCGTGCATTTTTTAAATGCCACAGAAAAGCATTAGTATATTAAGAAGACAAGCTAGAGGAGGTGCTCGAAGAAAATATTAAACAATATGTGTTGGGTTCGGTGATACGTTCAAAGGTTACCCGAATATTTTGCGGTAGCCTGAATTTTACAAGGAATCTAAAACAGAACTGACTTTGTGTTCAATTATACATCAGAAACGAGAATATGTGTCCGCAGTGTGAAAAGACAGAAATGAAATCTGAGGAATATAAAGCCGGAACAAAGAATATAAACGTGTCAGACAAAGGAATATCAGTGTCTGCTTCTGGATTTAATCAATATAACCATGTCCAACAGCGAAACCACTCATTTAAAAGCAGAATCCTCATTTTGAAACCCTTTAGTTCAATGGAGTCTCTTTTGGCAAGTAAATAAATATGTTTTAATCCATCAAGGAATTACTGGAACCTGTGCAGATACGGTGATAAAATCACTGGAGCCATAAGTGTCGAAAAAAAACGAGGTTTAAAACAAAACATTCTAGAGAAACCTCTAGTGTAAATCTATTTGAGGAAATATGTTCACAAAGAACATACATAACGCAACAATTGACAGATAAATCGGGTCTTAAGAAGGACAAGGATGAAGAAATAAATCTAGTCACATTTGAAAGTAAAGATACAAAAGTCACCCAATTATCGTCGACAAGGCTGTGTTTGAAACTAATTAATGGCCAGTATATAAAAGTGAGTGCTAGCACAGTGCCAGTTTTCGATGGAGACAATTAGACATTTCTTGCATGGGCAGTCTGAACCAACCCGTAAGCAGTTGAGCTTAAGCCGAAATTATTTCAACAAAATACGAAAGTTCCACGATCGAATTTCTGATAGGCAATGAGTTTTACCACGATATTGTACTGCCCCAAAAAAACTAGTCTGGTTATTGACCGGAGGGACAAGTGATAGAGATGCAGTAGAAATACATGAAACCGATATGCTCATTCAGACTTATGGTACAAACGTTACTAAAACAAGTGTCTTTCAAAGTGTTGACAGTTGTATTCCATTGAAGCCCGATTTTGAAGACTTACGGAATATATAAAAAAAAAATAGACAAGTGGAGAAAAGGGAATAACAGTGAAAATAGTGGGTCATGTGTGGGTGAAAACAAGGACCTAAAGAAAACTATCTCTACCATATGTGCTCAGTTCACTGTTCTCCATTTACTGTACAAAGTATATTTCCTTTACAAAACAGCGCTGCAGTAAGATTTGTGTAAAAACTGCGGGGACAGCCGGGTAAAAATGGTTTGTTTAAGACGAAGGAATAACAAAATGAAGAAATATGTGGATATCATTCATACAAAGACAATATGTTGCTGATGTGGTTGAATTGATCCAAACAAAAACAACGTTACGACTTTAATGAGTCGGAGGGGTAGATTAGAACATGCAAGTGTAGGCAACAGGTTGTCACTTTCTGGTTATTCTTCACTTTATTTAAAATACAAGAGAAATTAGTATTCATGACAATTTTAAAAGCATTGCATGCGTGTAAATTAAAGTGTTTTTCCTTTCATAAAATATCTTTAATACAATTTTTTTAGGTTACATGTAGAAAAATCGATAGATACAACAATAACTGTTCCCTTGTTGATGGATATTTATAACCGTTTCGCTAACGATGAAGATAGTTAATAATATATTTCTAAAAATTGCTCAAGTATTGGGCATTTAGGAGACACATTGACATACTTTAATTTCCCAATGATTCCAATAGAACTTTGTTTAAACTGGTTAATGTTTCATAACTTATGAAGAAAATCTTAATTGTAATTTATGTCACCACAATTTGATAAATAAAAGAAAAGCCTTAACTGCTAATTTTGTCCATTTCTAACTAAAACAAATAGCTTTTGTCTTTCACATTTAATAAATAGTCAATTACAACAAGGTAATTATTGGTATTTTTTCGATGATGTTTCATCATTGACGTAGACTGAAAGATAAAATGTGAATCAGCCCATTTAAAATGACAAATTGTCAACACAAAAATCGCTGGCATCTCTCAAACATTGAACGAATTATAAATGCAATATTCAATAACCACAAGTAACATTCTTATCGCAAACAATTCTAGTGTGGTTAATGGTCATTAATTTTAAATTGCTTTCACATTAGTAAAATCATATTTGTTAATTCGATAGAATAAAGTTAAAAATTATTCAAGAGTTTTTTAAACTCATCCAACACAGTTGAAAATTGATGCTTCAATATCTTTCTTTTTTATGTTCTTGTCTTTTTTCCAAGGTAACTTTATTGTCATGGCCATGGTCATGTCGGCTTCCAAAGCGTTAACATTGGCTCTAACGGTTTTAAAACTTCAGGGGCCAGTTGCTCAAATCCTCTGTAAAATACTACGCTATGTTACCTTAACAGTCCGTTAAACCCATAATCCAAAAACTTCCATTCCAAGATGGTGGACTGTCAGATTTCTTCTGAATCTGAAAAAAATATAATTCCTTCTAAAGAAATGTGAATTGAGAAATTAAATGCATACAAATAAGAATTTGAGAAAAATGAAAGATTGGTTTATGAAGAAAGAGTCAAATGACGAAGGGATAGGTAGAAAAAATAATACGACAGAAGATTGTTGTATTGACATGAAAATGGACGTGAATTAATCGTCGGCAATTTGGAACTCCTCGCCCATTTTTATTGAAAACAACCTCGGATGCATTTGGACGGTTTACTCAGAAATTGGTATGTTCAAGTCCGCTGCAAGTAGATCGCGTAGTAAATTATTTTTTGCAGTTTAAAATGGTGACTTAACTCTTAATAATCTTAATTATGTTTGCAATAATACACTTTACTGGCAATCAATTTAAACTTAGATCAACAAATATAAGCTTAACTACTACATTTAATTAATTATCAAAATTTTACGAAAATTTACGAACTACCTCTACTGATGTACCGGCATACATCCGAGGTTGTTTTCGATAAAATGTCCGAAGAGTTCCGAATTATCGTCGGCATTCTGGGACCAGTAGCTATTGTGTAAGAAATTAATATCAGTGATATAAAACTAACTACATATTAACCTTCAATGGAAATTTCATTATCAAGAATCAAAACAATCCATTGCCAACTAATGTATTTCCACTATAAAATGTTTCGTTCAGCCAGATGTCAAATATGCAACTTTATAACCTTGTAAAATTTACAAAGCAAATAAATCAATACGTCCAGTTAATAAGTTGGTATCTGGATATCTGAAGCCCATTGCACTTAAACACCAAAAAAAACAATATTTAAACCCCATTTATTTTAATCAATATTAAGTAACTTTAAATGTTGTGCTATGCTGTATTAGGTTGAATGGATTTTAAGAAGTTTTCTTTATGTGTTACTACCTTGCTCACTCTATCAGCAGACGGAATAATACAATTCAGAGTACCTAATGCAAGAAAACTTTTCAAAGACACGATGCAGTTATTGTTTCAAACTATGAGCAACGCAAACATTCTGCGTTAGAAAATAAAAGGTTTAAGACTGTGTGATCATAGAGTTTCATACTAAAAAGCATCATTGTACTAAAACTGGAAACAAATAAAGAGAACATTATTAAAAATAAAAACGACATGTATTAGCTAAACTTTTCTTCCAAATGATTACCTTATGTAAACGTTTTGAGGAAAAAGAGGTCACATGCCTTGAACATGCATTGCCAGCCAAAGACAGTTTTAAAGATAAAATGATTCAAAGGACTGAAAGTTTAGTTTTGTTAGGATGTTCTATTCAACCTTATTTTTTGAATAACATCATCAGTAATGAACGTTAACATTTAACGGATCATTAGCTAGTAAACGGTCTGTTAAGCCTAATGCAGGTCTCGAGCAACCGGCCCCAGATGAACACAGGTTACAGGTGACATTATTCACATGTGTAGTTAGGATTATACTTTTGGATTGTATTGTTGTGGAGTTACGACCTTTTATCGTTTACAAAACAATATTTCATTTACAGTACTTTACAAATATTACAATGTTTCCAAGGTTTTAACATGAACACCTTGTAAAAAGAATACCAGTAATAATACTCACATGTTTCAAGACCCAAAGCATACTCGTTAATTGAGTCTGAGTTCTGACTTCTGCAAATAACTAAAAGGATAACAAACAAGTAAATGTCGTGATAAACAGATACAAATGCGGGCCTATTAGTCAGTAATGTCGAAAGAGAGATCATTTAATGTAGTGTCTAATTTCATATGATTTTACTTAATTTTACAGAAATCTCCCATGTGAAGCCACAAACATCTACAATTGCTGGTGGGGTTACAGCTGGAATTTTAACAGTACTGGGAATATTGGTAGTCATCCTTGTTCTCCGAAGGAAATATTCTGTAACGTGTGCATTCAAGTTCACACGTAAAGAAGGTATGAATACAGTAACAACATTAAATATCATGAATCTAAGACGTGGGTAGACTTATACTTTACTCATGTTGTGGTGAACTTATACTTATTGTTTAAGTTAGCTGCACTTAAGTGAAATAAACATGACTCTTTTAATAGGTTACATGCATATGTTTGTTTCTTTGAATATCTGAATTTCCACACATTTATTGTGTATCGAACACTATTGAAAATATAACAGTGAAACGTTTGAAAGAATGTTTTATGGCTTAAGCGAAATGGTCACGTTGACCTTGAAAGGTCGAAGGTTCACCCGTCTTCCGTGTGTCTGGATCGTCACCAAATGTGTTTTAACATGCTAGAGGATACAATTTTAAATCAATGTTTATATCACAATAATTGTCTTGGTGTTTTGCACATAAGTATTGGTGAAATCCCAGACAGTCGCGAATATAGATCATGTCTATGAGTGAAAAAGGTCACCAATCGAATGAAGTTTATGCAAACATTTTTTTTCAGACCCGTTAAAACTATCGTTTCTAAGCAATAAATTGTAAAATAGTTTTGAACGTTGGAAAGAATACCGATGTGATAATTTCTAAAATGAAATGGATCATCTAATAACTGACAAGAAGAAACGTAGAAAAGAAATATATTGTCATTATTTTTGGCAAAAATACAATTATAAAAATGATATCAATGCAAAGTTTCACATTATAATTAAAATATATGAGTACCTTCAAACATTATTCACTTGCATCGGGAATCGATTCGTAGTCTCTCGGTCTTTTTTCGATCACTATGTTCTCTGAACCATGGAATTTATAATCATGGAATAATTTGACCACACTGCAACGATACTTAGCTTTGAAATGATCATATTATGAAGGCAGGATGACCATGTAGAGTTATATATTGTCGACTTCTTTCAGACATAAGGCAATGAGCTTTGTTCAAAGTGTTTATTCCAACCAGAAGTGTCCTATTTCAAATGTAAATATTAAATAAATACAATAGGCAAAAAATTAATTGAACTTTACAGTCAAGCTATTTATTTTAACATTAGTAAGGTAAGCTTTACAGGGCCATTGTAGCCCTCTTGTTTAGATATTCTTGTAAAAGGCCGACATTTCCAGTCAATAAAAAGTCGACGTGTAGGGTTCGGGAATAATGCCTAGGTGGATTAAGACGCCAATATATTTGCATAAGATGCGTATTCCATTTTTAATCGTCTTACAATCACAACCGTGAATATGATATATCTTTTATATAATAGCATACTGAAAATAGACAATGGAATAACAATAAATACATTGTTTTAATTATACAATCCATGTTTATACATACTATACTATTATTATACTATTAAACAGGCTACTTCAGATAGCCTTGTACACAAATAATACTGAAGTCGAAATACGTCTAGTGGCCTTAAGAATAGATATAATGTTAAAATAGTATGACATGACCTTAACATAAACACAATGGTATGTGGAACCAAATGTCCTATAAATTTCACGATCGTCTCCAATCTAGCCCCATAACCGTAGTGTCAGTGTACTCTTAAGCTGTTAAAACAGATTAAAAACATATGCAAAATGTGCAACAAAGACAAGAAAAAGACATCACTGCTATCTTGAACTAGTATTTAATCAGAACCACGAAAGTATTTGAATTGCTCCAAAAATACAAAGAAAGCATCCAAAACAACTCATTGCACCAAATGCAGAATTAAACAATGAAGGATCAATACATATCAAATCTCATAATGCTAAAATTCATAACTTAAAAAGAAAAATTCAAGATGTCTCCCAAAAGTAATCTTTGAAGTGAGAACACGAAAATCTCCGTGCACGGAAACGCTTATTTCACAACATTATATTATATCAAGGAAACAGTCAAAACGGCAAATCAGCACCGGGTTACACACATCCCTGCCTTGAAGAAAATGACGACCAGTCATTTACCTGTACTTTTAAACTATACTACACACTTCTCAATACCTCCAAACTCGACATAATAATAGCATACTCTACAGAATAGCCTGTCACTATACTTTATACCTTAATTAATCATCACACCTCAGATTACCTCATTATCACATTGAATAATCATCCACTTTTCCAAATGATTTCAAATGTTTCTTGCAAATTCAGACAAATACAAATCAGTTATAAATGTCTTTTAACGAAACAATCATGTTTTTACCTTTTCTACGCCGTTAATAAAATAAGCTTACACGCTTTTATTAGATTCAATATAAAAAACATTATTTCAAGTCCCATTTCCAAGTTAATATCAATATGAAAATTCCAATGATAAAAAATAAGTTTAATACCCTAGAATCAGTCGGGCGTGTTACCATAAAATGCATATAAAAATCTTCATAATTTGACGGTAGTTTCCTCTGTCTAGAAGATCTTTTAAATGCTGTCATCTTCATTATGTTGTCTCTGCACTGACGTTTCTCTTCTTGCTCCGCTTCTACCTCTACTAGGTCTTCCAGAACCTCTGGTTTTTGATCTACTCCTAGATCTTCTTCAGGTTCTCTATCTTGTTTTCTGACCCCTGAACTACTTCTTCATCGGGCCAGTCTTGTGTGATGTCCGTCAGTTTCTCTAGAGGTTATTTGATCTTACTCCTTGTCTGGTTCTGTACCTGCATTTCGATGTCCGGGTTCTTCTGTTATTCTTTTTTCAAAAGTTTCATCTCTATCTACATGTACTATAATTCCTGATTCACTGTCTCCTCATTATTGTTTCCACTTATACTCAAGTTATCATCGCGTATCACATTACGCACTTTGTCCTCTGGAGACTCAATTTCATTAGCTCAGGCGTGATATCTGGCGTCTGTTCTTCTATAATAGCACTATCTGCCCTAACTACTTCATCTTCGACAACTATATCCATGTTCGCATCTCCTCTTCTCGCAAGCTGACGGGCATCCCTATCTCTATATGTAGAAGGTACTTAAAAGAAGAATCTTACTTCTTCATCAGAATCTGATTCTTCTCTTGTGACGTTATCTTTCTTCTTCTTCTCTTTTACATCTATTTTAACTTGTTCTACTTTCTCTTCTTATCCTGTCTATACACCACTATAACTCAATGCCGATGTATAACCAGTTTCCTCTGCTGAAAGGTCTCGATCTTCATCATCCTAATAATCTACGAGAGCAATATGGTTTCTATGCAACATCTTCTCCCCCTAGGTGTTCTCGCTTCTTATTTTGAACACAGGGATGTCTTCTCTTGGTTGATCAGTGACTTTGTACATCTCTTCTTCAATATTGTCCCGTATCTTATGGTTTCAAACATGTGCTAAGATCTTGTCTATGACTCTGTCTCCAACCTTGATCTTCGCAACCTTCGCTTCTTCTTTTCTTAAGCCTTATCTTTGTGATACTTCACTATAACACTTGTTTTCTTCATTCTATCCCTCATATCTTCGGGATACTCTCTGATAGATTGGGCCTTTGTTCTATTGTCTCTCTCAATATCAAAGGCTGCGTCTTTCGGTAGCTTTGTCTTTTCCCGAACATGAGTTCAAAAGAGGAAACTTTGGTGGTCTCGTGTGGCGTACAGTTATATGCATAAACTATTGGTGCTTTATACTACTTCCAATCATCCTTCTGTGTCGGTTCTAGCATCCCAAGCATTCCAAGCAACGTCCTATTCATGCGCTCTGTTATTCCGTTCCCCATCGGGTGGTTAGGCGTTGTTCTTGATTTCCTTATGTTCGTTAACTTGCAACGTTCCTGAATTATTTCTGATTCGAAATTTGGTCCTTGGTAATATCGTAGGTATTCTGTAATAATGTAAAAATGTGTTATAAAGAGCTTTAGCTGTCGTCTTTGCTGTTGGATGGCTTGCGCGAATTTCGTGTAATGATCGGTTATGACGAGGATGTTGGCTATCCCGCCTTTGGAAGGTTCGAGTGTCAAAAAGTCCATGTAAATCATCTCTAGTTGGTAGGTTGTGGCAATGATGACTAGCGGTGCTCGTGTGTCGATTGGAGACTTCCGCTTTAGGCATGCTCACTCACTTGTCAACAGCATTCGTCATGTTTGGCCAGTAGTAACGCTCCTTCAGAAGCTACAGTGATCTTTCCCGTCCGGGGTGTACCACATCGTTGTGTAGTCCTCGCAACACTTCACTTGTGTACACTTTTAGTAGTACCAGCTGCTCTTTAATGACATCTTCTGCATGCATTCGCTTGTTGAGTACTCCTCGTTTCATTTTAAGATTCTTGAAGTGTCTTTTCATAATGGAGTCTTCTTTGCCGTTGGTAAATCTAGGCAAGTTTTCGTCAATCACTGCTCTTTGCCACCTTTCTATCATTCTATCTTCCCTCTGTTTCCTTCTAACTTCTCGGAGTTCTTTATGCTCCCTCGTCTGTTCCGGGATCTCTGTTGCATCGATGATACAGAGAATGTTACATAGTATGGTAATCGTATTACTACACAAATAGCTTTCCTTGTCTTTTCTTCTATCTGTATTTCTTTACCTTGTTCTGTCTCTACTTCTCTGTGCGGGTACCTTCTCAGACCATCTGCATCGGCGTTCTTCAATCCTGCACGATATGTTTTCTCGAAATCGTATTGGGCTTACGCTGATGCCCTTCGCTGTCCTATTTCATCCAGCTTCGCCAAGGTAAGTATGTAGGTAAGCGGGTTGTTGTGTGTGAGAACTTTAAAATCCTTCATCTTTGGGTAGTCTGAAAACTGTTCTGTAATGGACCACATTAATGCCAAATAATCGAACTTGTGAGCAGGATAATTTTTCTCTGACTTAGTGAGAGAGCGGCTGGCGTATGCTATCACTTTCCTCTTGTTGTCCTGATCATGATACAAAACTGCCTCCAATCCTTGAAAAAAAGCGTCGGAGTGTAACTCAAACGGTAACCTGAAATCAGAGTAGGCGAGTATATGAGGATTTGTCAGTATCTTCTTAAATCCTTCAAATTATCCCGTTCAATCTGGGTCCATTGCAACTCCTTGGTCGGCTTCTTGTTTATGCTATTCTTGCCCTCTTTCGTTGCTGTGCCTGGTAAAAGATCAGACAGGTGTCTTGTTATTCGGCTAAAGTCTTTCACAAACCTTCTGTTATAGCCAGCGAACGCGAGGAAGGATCAAAGTTGATCAGTTTTGCGGGCTGTCGGCCAGTATTTTACCTTTTGAATCTTTGCTAGATCAGTTTCGATTCCTTCGCTGCTGTCGACATGGCCTAAGAAAGTCACTTTTTATTGTATTGAATGAAATAACATTTTTCCGGATATGGTTTAAAATTGCATTCAGGTAGACGGGTAAGTTATGTGTCAATTCTTTCTAGGGGTTTTAAGTATTAGAGAGTATTATTAAATTGTCGAGATAGATGACACATATATTTATATTCAGGTCTCGCAAGCATTTCTCCATAAGCCTCTTGTAGGTCGCTGGGCTGTTGCTAAGGCCGAGTGGCATTTCCACGTTTTCCCAAAAACCTAACGGTCCAAATTTAAATGCAGTTCTCTGCTTGTGTTCGTCCTCGAGTTCAACCCTGCCTTCATATCAATGATTGTAAAGTAAAGGATTCCATGTAGACTGTCGAATACTTCCTCAAACTCATACGCATCTTTCATAGACCGGTTGTTTAATTGACGGTAGTCAACGCACATTTTTAACTGTCCATTCTTTTTTATTACAAGTACCACGTTTGATGACCATGGTGATGTTGGAACCCCATAATCATAATGTTTTAGCCCCTTATGAATACATTGTCTTGAAATATCTTCATCAGTTTTTCTAAGTCCGCCTAATCTCACAGCTTTATTAAAAACAAAAAAAAATATCTGCTCTTGTGTAATAACTGATCACATTATGTCTATCTTGTTGAGATATCGAATTTAACTATCCACGTATTTATTTCTTCCAGTGTCTAACCTCCCATAGTTACACTCCAGTTTTTCTATTTTCTCCCTTGCTGTAGCTCATTTTCCTGCTCTCCTTATATCATTTAATGCTTTACCCTTTAGAGACCTCCTAAACCCCTGAAGTATTTCTTGTTTGCCAAACATTTCTCCATCCATGAGCATCTCCAGCTCAGACTTGTAGCTATTCCAGCATGCTTTATTTTCTCCATCAACACCACAAAACATGGGTAACCTCGGAAAGATGAATGTCTCATGTTCCCATTCGTAATCACTGTCACTGTCATCAAATTCAACTTCAGCCATTGTCTATCAATGTTTACCTCATATTGTTTCACACGAAATGTAGTTTAACGATCAATGTTCACTTCAATAAGATCACTGATCGTTTATCACCATGATACTATCACATGTTTCCTTACATAAATCTATCAAAGGTCACTATATACTATCACATAAGTGTTGATAGTATCACTTTTTAAACAACTCATGTTAATTATTACACAAATATTAAAGCATCAACTTTTCACAATATTCACCTAAACTTGTACATTTAAGGAACAAATGTCCCACCATATCTTACGTTACTAAGTTCTAATTCATCTCAATGCTCTATTAACTTATAGCATGCCTTCACAACACTAATGTCATATGCTTCCATTTTCACTAATGTCGAAATGCACTTATAAAATGTAACTATGTCTCAACTGTATCACCATACAAAGTGTTTACTTTCACTAAGCTCTTTATAAGCGTAAAATTCTTTCTTCACCACTTCCACAAAATTATCCATTCAACACTGAAATTCTTTAAAAATAATTAACATCAGTTCACTTTAGGACAAAAATAATGCACCTTATTTTTCAAAACCTTTATTTTACAATTCTCAAATCAAAGATAGTAGTCACAAGTAGTCATCATCATGACACAAATAGTATCCCATAGTTTTGTCGTATACAATGTATTCACTTAATATGACAAAAACAGTACACCATAGATTTAGCGCTCACTATACACAATGCTTGAATTCCAAATAACCGTCTCGAATATATATCATCACATCTCAATTCATCCTTTCGCTCGTTAGCGCAACGGGTCACTAATGATAATCCAATATTAATCATGAACTTCAAAACATTCAAACACTTTCAATAAAGTTCCAGTCTTGTTACTTTAAAAGATGCCCCCTACGCAATGCAGGATACCACCATAGCCACCACTATGAGTCAGTTTGGTTATGTCATCGATGGAAGCTTAGTAAGAGATAAAATAAAAAAAACACAAACATCTCCAATGGTACAATGTACCTTAAAATACTGAACTGTATTCCAATTCTTCCTCCAAGCATTGAAATATGAAATTTCAAAATCAGACTATTTGCGGACAATAACCGCACAAGGTGTAAAATTTGTCAGAAAACTGACCATCCGAATCTGTAGTGCCCGGACAGGTATCAACGACCGAGGCAATCATACTCGAGGCAGTGCGGCTAAAGAGTATAAAAGCATGTTTCAACTGCAAAGAAAACGACCATCTGCGCAATGACTGTCCAGATGTATGTATATATGTCACTACTGTAAGGAGGAAGGGCACACACAGGCAGAATGTCCTATGGAAAATTACGGCAACTATGCCGCCGAGATAATGGAAGGCCAGCGCTCCCTCAACGTCAGTCGTAGTTCGTAGTGATGAAGATTCCACGGTGGTCCCAGACAAAACCGGATATCCCCGTACCGGCGAGCAACCCGCTACCAAAGGGTTAGGAGCCTCCCCCGCCGAAAGTTACGTCACAACCCATTTGGGCGGGTAAATCTAAAGTGCACATTATTCACGGCGACTCAATACACGTGAAAGATTCAGATATTTGGATCGTTTCTTTCTGTGGTGAATCAGTTACGTCTGTAGACAGATTGATTTCCAAGGTGAAAATTGGAGATAATTAGGCCGTGGCATCGGTAGTCATGCAACTCGGCACGATCGCAGACACTAACCGCGCATTGATCACCATGGCCGAAACATGGCCGGAAGTCCCAGTAGCGTTTTCCAGTATTCTGCCGCGCAAAGGCACGAATCATCTTGTGAAAAGTATGAACTCTGATGCTTAACTGATTAACACGGATATACTTAGACTGTTTCAGTCAAAAAATAACTTTCACTATCTAGACAACGATACGCTCGTTTATCATGAAAACAAGTTTAATAAAACTTTCTCCGAGGGATCCCACAGGTGTTATTGTTTCCGACGAGGCGCGGAGGAGCTATACGTTACTTCCTGGCTTTCGTCTATGATGGCGATCGGACAATTTAGTAGGGGTTCCGTCTACTCCTGGCTCTGGGAGAAAGCGGGGCAGGGGCAGCAACTCCTCCACACCGCCTTCGGCATACAGGCTGCAAAAAAAGCAGATTAGAAATTTGCAAATAGTGGCTCTGTATCATTTTAAAACTGTGAACAATATTTAAAAAATAAAATAAATACATATAATAAAAATATTATATAAAATGTTCAGTTTCCATAAACGTGAATGGATTATGAAAAAAACTTAAAACGAAATGCAGTATTTTATAAGATCAAAGACAATGACTACGATTTTGCGCTCTTACCAGAGACACATTGTAGCATTAACTTTGAGGCTAAAATTTGGAGCTCTCAGTGGAACGGAAACGCTTTCTGGAATAATGGAGACATTACCTCTAAAGGCGTAGCTATTCTGGTTAATAAAAAGTTGTCACATGTGTGTGTGGAGATTAAATCACATATGATTACGGGTCGTTTTCAAACAATTAAAATTAATGTAGAAGAAGACAAAACATTCACCCTTTTAAATGTATAGGCGCCGAATAATACGGTGGATAGAAAGATTTTTTTCACTGAAATTTATAGAGTACCTAAAGCAATACCAAATGAAAGGCATATCATTTGGGGAGATTTCAATTGTACCCAAAATGTAACATTGGACAGGAAAACTGTATCTATAGACATTAAAGAAATTCAAAGTGAAAGCCTCCCTTCTATGAATCAAATAATGTTCGATAATGAATTAGAAGATATATGGCGAAGGCGGCACCCAACAACTAAATTGTACACATTTAATAGAAACAAATCATACTCACGATTTGATTATATCAAACATCTAAATCCATAGGAATCCATAGGAAATGAAGTTGACAGTTGTACTATACAACATTTTCCTCTTTCAGATCATGGTGCTATCTCAATCAAATTAGTAATGGAAACTGAAACAAGAGGGCCGGGCTTATGGAAAATGAACACTAGTAAACTTGAAAATCCTGAACAATTAATATTACAATTATTAGAACGTGTTTGGAAAGTATGGACGAAACAAAATGCAACTTTTCAACATGAACATCATGGTGGGAAATTGCAGAAATAAGAATTAAAGAAATATCAATAGAATTTTGTAAAGAACTTAATAAAAGTAAAACTGGCATCAAACAATTGGAAAAAAAACAACTATGGAACAGTTAAAGAAAAAACAGCTGACAGATGACATTTGCTCGGAAATACAATTGTTATCAGAAAAAAAATCAAAGATCACTATAAAAATCAGGCAAAGGCTGCCCCAAAAAGGTCAAGGGCTAAATTAACAACAGAAAATGAAAAATCAACAGCCTATTTCTCTAACTTGGAAAAAATAAGGGGGACAGAAAAAATATGGTCAAAAATAAAGACTGAATCAGGAGAAACTAAATATGGTATCCTATATGCAACTACATGAGCAAAAGAGGTTTTATGAAAAATATTTGATTCAGAGGGCGTTGACATGAAAGCAGCAACATAAATTTTAACAGATGTAAATACATCATTGGAGTATAATGGTAGCAATAATTTAAAAATTAAACTAAATATTAAAGAACTAGAACATTCAATATTTAACTTTAAGAAATCAAAATCTCCAGGAATAGATGGAATATCAGCAGAATGGTACCAGAAATATTGCTATACAATTAAATATGACTTTGTAGAGCTAACAACTGAAATTTTGTCGACAAACAAATTATGTGATACACAGTATAATGGAGTACTTACATTAATTCACATAAAAGGAGACCGAGGGGATCTAAAAAAAAACTGGCGTCCATTAAGCATTTTGTGCGTTGATTACAAAATAATCGCAAAAGCTCTTTCAAACCGAATTAAACCCATTAAATCAAAGAAAATACATTTTGACCATAAAAGGGGTATGTTGAGGGGAGGAACATAAATGAAGCAAACAGATACATACAAGATCTAATAGAATATTCAGATCAAAATAAAAATGAAACACGCAAAAAATAGCAATCCAAACAAATGGTTTTGTATCAGATTTCTTTCCCATATCACGCTCCATTAAACAAGGGTTTCCAGTAACACCGTATTTGTATATACTTCAGGCCGAGCCAATTGCGTGCTGTATAAGAAGCAATATAAATATAAATGGTATAAGCATGCCCGATTATAATGTGAACATCCAACATGCAAAAGTAAATCAATATGTTGATGATACGCAGCTACTCCCTAAAAATGAAAGTTCATTTCCATATATTATTCAAGACCTAATATATATGCAAAAAGCTACAGAAACATGCTCAGTAGCAAAAAGTTTAAACATAAACCCGGTTTAGTGGCAATGGGCAAACGCCAAAGACATAGAACACAAAATCACAAACAAGAAACATAGAACAGCACAAAACTCTACAAACAGCACAGTGCATAAATACTATATATATGTATAAATAATTGATATGTTTATCAAGAATTGTTATTTACCGCCTTGGAACGGTCAGTAAAATGTAAATTTACTGGGGGTTTAAACCAGTTTATGTGCACAAACCTCACTCTTATCCCAACAATTCTTAATAAAGATGAAACGCAAAAGGTAAATCTTATCAAAGTATGCATTAACTTGAGGAAACTTATCAATAAAACAAATAATAATAAAAAACGAAAAGGTAAACCCCAAGTACTTCAATGATTAGAGATCCCAACTCTATCTGCAGACGGAGGGAAACAATTCAGAGCACCTAATGCAAATACTTTTCAAAGATACGATGCAGTCATCGTTAGAATCCAAAAACATCACACACAGTCTGCCTTATAAGATAAAAGGTTAAAAACTGTGTGTTCATAGAGTTTCATAATAAAAAGCATCATTGTACTAAAACTGGGAACAAATAAAGATAAACATTATTAAAAATAAAAGCGACTGGTATATGCTATTCTCTCCTTCCAAATGAATTGAAAACGTAAAATATTTGAAGAAAATGAAGTCACAGCCAAAACACTCGGAGTCAGTCAACACGTGTCCGCCAAAAAAGGATTTAAAGATAACATGAATTAGCAAATTCTTCATAAAAATCAAAGCACTGAAAGTTTAGTTGTGAAATGATGCTATATTCAACCCAATATTTTGTTTCAGGTATTCATCTTCAAAAACAAGAAGGCATGTGCTCTTCAAAATATTGCCTTTATATCCACGGTTTAAATAAAAACCAAGTAATTCATTAAGTCTATCTGCCCAACTACCTGCTGGAAACATTCTAATTTTACGAATTTTCTTTAAAACATCACCATAAAAATCGGGATGAGCAATACTATCAGCAATGAGCGATTTAAGACTACTATTGTACTTTGAAATGAGATTATAATGACCATTAACAAAATTTGAGAAAGTTTTCCTTAATTAAAAATATCGGAAACCCTGTTTTAGAAGTTTTTGCGTCATAAGTTTACTGCGAGAGCTGAAATTTTTTACATCTATACATATTCTAGCAAATCGTTTCAACTAAGCCTGTATGAAAAAGTATCAGGTGCAAAAATGAATAAAAATAAAACCATAGGATTATTCATCGGAAAATTAAAACATGAAGTTCCAAACTTTAAAGAAATAACTTGGACCTAGAAATATGTAAATTTAAACTGTGGGGATTTGTCATGGATATGATATTCTAGATGATAATGACATTTGGCGTAAAAAATAAGATAAAATCTTGTTTACAAGTATGGAAGTCAAGCGAACTAACTATACAAGGGAAAATACTTCTCGTCAAAACATATATCTTTTCAGCAATAAACTTTGAAGTAGAAACAAGAGGTATTTTACAAAAAAAGCGAACGACTTACTAGAACAAATAATAAATAATTTCATTTGAAATGGCAAAAAGTCGCAGGTAGCCAGAGATACGCTGAAGCGAGAAAAAGATCAAGGAGGAGTAAATTTATGTAGCATAACTGAATATAAACAAGGATTACAAATAAAAATGATACATATAATTATTCACTCAAAGAATGAAGTATGGAACAACATAGGGAAGTATTATCTTGGACTATTAGATAAAAGCTTCAATACAAATCTTTTCATTTGTAAATGCTCAGAAATAGAAAATAGGTTTATAAAAAAAAATACCAAAATATTACTTCGAAGCAATTGAAACTTGGGGAAAATTCTTACAGACTTTTACAGCTATTACTACTGCTGAAGTTTTTAACACTCCATTATTTGGGAATCACATAATACAATTTAAAAGAAAGCCACTTTCTAATGCAAATTTTAGTAAAAGTGGGATTAAAAGAATTAAAAATATATGGATTTATCAAAAAGTGATTATGTATCTACTAAAATTTACTCGGTAAATTAAAAAGCAAACACAATAGGATAGCAGAATGGACAATGATAAAATAGAGCATTCCCATGACAGTTATTGATACAGTAAAATTGGGGTGTTTGAATCAACACAGACTTCTTACCTAATAACTGATATGGATACTCTCAAAATACTAAATAAAATAAATAAGGACATTAAAGGTAGTGAACTTAGAGTTAAAACTATTATTAAACAATTTAAACTCCAACGGCAAAGTAAGAAAATTCCAAGCGAAATAAAATGGGAAGCGCGTTTAAACAATGCAAATTTAAATTGGAAAAAAATGGAACCATATTTAAAGCTCAAATGCATCTTTAAGTGCTCGGCAATTTCAATGAAAGTACCGATTAAACATAATCTTCACAGAGCATCGCCTTACCCCTATGAAAGTATCAAGATGATGGTTATGTTATATATGTCTTAAAAATAGAAAGACATTATTTCATCTCTTTTGGGATTGTTCAGTTGTTAAACTTATTTGGAACAAAATTAACAAGATACTCAAATATAACAATGAAAACAGTATTCAATTGAACTACGACTGTATTGTTCTACGGGTTGAAAAAGCTAAAATAAAAGACATTATAAATACTTTTATCTTTGAAACAAAATGGCAAATATTGAAACAGAGAAATGAATGTAAATTTAATGGGACAACAGGATTATCAGATGAAGCTGCGTTAAAAAAAAAGGTGGAATATTAGAATATTGTAAACGCATAATAAATCGTACGAAATATCAAAGTTTAAAGAATTCATTTAATGTACACTCATAAAAAAAGATAAAAGTGTTAGCTAAAAAAAAAGTTCTAAAAAGATAAGTGTAAAAGATCTTTCTTTAATGATTTTTTTTAAATACTCACAATTTTACTTACTAGGCCATTTTTTTATTAATTGGTTAAAGGATTATTTTTTTTAAATGTTGGACGGGTGGTGCGAAAAAAAAAGATTTCATACTCGTACTTATTCTTTTAACATACATGTACATGTATTTTTCATAGCGTTTGTGGCGAAACCCAAAACCAAAAGATCAAAATAACAACAAACAGGAAAGACATGTTCATAGATACATATGAATGATATTTAAATGTAATAGTATGTTTTGATTTCTATGCAACACAATGTCTTCAATACCTCAATATTATAATGAATATTGATATGCTCAAATGCTCACTTTGTAATACACATATGTTTGGCTTTATAGTCCAATTTTCTCTCCTACCAATTTCAAATACAAATTAATATAATCATTATATAGCAATTTTATACACTTCCACATTATAATAGTGTCACATTTAAAGTCAATAGTATTAAAAACTTAGGCCGCTAGGCCTGCAGACATTTATAACCGTATCTCGGAAATCGCATCGGCATCTCGACAAAACATTTTTAACTTTAAGCGAATAATGCGCGCACTAGCGTATCAACCCCAGCGCGGTTAGAAATGCGTGGGTCAACTACCGTATTTACATTAACATTTACATCGAAAATACCTAGTAAGCAATCTGCTCTCATTGCTACGGACTGCGTTCTGCATATTGATCAGCTTGCTAAAAGTAGCGCCGTAATGAGTCTTCAGTCTATGTTATGCGGTTTATATAGTCTGGAAACGCTGCGTTTTCATCATATAACGCACTTGATATATATTTTGATATCGGCGAGTTACAGAAAGCAATAAAGAAAAGCAGAATCCGCAAATATTTGCAAAATTAACGCGTACTGAATCCAATAAATACATGTATTGTGGACCTGTGTTTAGATTTTGCTTCGGCCAGGGACCGACAATATCTACATAGTACAATGTAGTTAAGAATAGAATGTGGGTCATCGCATTCAGACAGGTTTATTCCCCGGAAATAACCTCTTAAGTTAAGAAGAGAAGTTTTAAAAGACCAAAAAATATGGATCGTATTATGATGCTACAAATGCTAATTAGGCGTAAGATATCAAACCATAATATTTTAAATGAAATTATGATAATTCATTTTATCCTACAATCAGTTTTTTCAAGTATAATTTCTTCGTTTTAAATTGCCTAAATCGGCTATTACTTGACATATTTATTGAGATTGTTAGTTTTTAATTGTGTTTTTAAAATGTGTGTCGAATAAAACCATTCTGTTGTGTAAGTACATACCAACAACCATTAAGACATTTACGAAATGAATATTATACACTTTTACAATACAATCAAACAGCGTAAAGCGTTGACAGGCTATCGACCTGCTACAAATTTTGTCATAGTCATGTAATGCCGAATGAAACGGAAAGTATGTGAATAAGTTTTTCTCAGTAATTTCAGTCCAATATCTTGAGCATGTAGCATGTAGCATAATGCATATGCATATTTAAAAACAAAACTGATATAAATCTGTTCATTTTGTCCACGAGAGACATATGTTGAGGGCATTATTAAGATACATGTACATAAAGCATACAGGGAGAGATAGTATGTGGGTGATTCGATCCAGAGGCATAAGGCGTTGTGGAAAGAAGCCTTAAACATAAACCTAATTAATATGCCCAATGCATTTTGTTGGGATGCATTTGATAAAGCCTGCATACCCTGTTAGTAAATTAAATACGCCTCAAGTCAAGTTTGAAGTGTAGAGTAGATTTGACTAAAAAATCCTTTATGCTTTATCCGTGGCAGTGCATTGTTTATGAAACAAAAGCTCCAGATAAGGTTTTATATGATTTTGAGTATAACTCCATATCTTATAAGTAACTATTTGGCGTATTCCACATTTCAAGTAACTTAATATACTTCATGATCTTATTGAGAATCAACATTAAAAATTAAAGTTTTTGCAAAGGAAATTATGAGCGAGCATATACTATCTTTAGATGTTTATGTTGATACATACGTTTTACAATTACTTGACTTTATTCACAAAATGTTGCAGGCCGAAAGCCATTCAACGCTTTAAGCGCTTTGATTATATTTCAACACTTTTTCCACATATCAACCTTAAAATGAATTTGCCTGCGTCTCCTTATTGCTAGGCACTACTTCTTCTCAACAGAAAAAGCACAACAAATTTCACTGACTAAATTATTTATTAAATGGAATATGAAAAGTAGATAATAAAAATGACTTTATATTCAGTAATGAATTCTTTGAGGTTAACAAATATCTCTGCAGCTTTAACAAAATTTAAGTTACCCCAGATTTTGATTACTTGAGTAGTAGTCTCCATATAATTTGTTTAACAAGTTATGCCCCTTGGGACAAACACAGGACACTATATTTTATCAATTACTATGGTTTATATGTGATTTGTTACCATTGATACAGACATCAGCCTTGATGTCAAGTATTCCAAAAAAATATTTTAAATGCAGATGTTATGTTGAAAATGAGAATTTATTTTTTTTATTTTTTTTATTTTTTTGAGTTTTCGGAAATATTGGGCGGCGGATCCGTAAACCAATTTATTAAAAAAAGGCCTTAGGTTAAGTGTCACAAATCAACGCCTTCAATTTGTTTGTTTTCGTTCCATACCTGAAGGCAGCGACAAGTGTCAATACTCCATAAAGTAAATTTGTTAATTTCACCATTGCTTTTGTTTTTGATAACTAAAACAACGGCGAAAAGAACCAAAGACTCAAATGAAATTTAATACTTAAAATGATACATAGCCACAAAATCTGATCTTAGCTTACATATTTATGATACTCTGTAAATATTTTATTATTGCTTGAAAAATATCAATGTCTTAATAGCACAATATACATTCTCTATGACAATGTTAAACTGTTAAATGTTGATACATTTCGTATTACAATTAAAGTTATTACTCACAAAGATATTCAGTAGATATTAATGGACGGAGTCGATCCAAGTATCCCTCTAGTCCAAATAATTGTACGTTGACGGATTTTTTTTTTAGATTTTTGATATGGCAAATCATTCACGTACAAATTGTTTAGTATCAAAAGTGGGTAGTTGTTCCGATCAGGATTCCGGGTTAAAGCATATAGCGTCTATAAAATATCATAAAAACAAAAAATATTACCAGATAATGTTATTTTATATTAGTTCCGTACACAAAAATTAAATATCCAACTTATAATAATGAGTTTGACGGATTTTCTTCATTTCATTCTGTCAAAACATAACGATATATACATGAAGGGCACCTGCAAGGCTTTAGGGCACAGTTTTAAATCGCTCGAAACATTTCGGCCGTTGGCCGAGTTGTTACGATTGTATAACGAGGTCTATCTCGAAGCTTTTTCGGAGGAGGCCGAGTTATTACGATTGTATCGAGTTGTACCCCTTCGCATAATTGTTGTCTGTGTCAGTCAACTTTCGTTTTATTGGAAAGGTAAACAACTTGTTTTAATGCATTAAATGCTTGTTTAGTGCAAAATAGCATTTCACTAACATGGTAAAATATGAATATAACTCTTTATGATCAATTTCAACCATAAAATACTTCACTTAAAACAATTTCAATATTTTTAAAACACCCCCGTTTTTTGCACATTCCCGTTTAGACGTTAGGGATTGGAAGAATCCCGTATAACACGTCTATTATTTTAGACTAAGTATCCCTCCTGCGTATTCCATTTTAATTTTTGCATGACAAACGAAAATAACATCTAGAACTTGACAAAAAGAACAATGTACAAATTCGAAGCACACGTAAATTTTCACGGAAGTAGAAATGTTCAAGGTAAGGGAGGTAAACCATGAATGGGGCTACACTACACAATATTTATTGCACCACTGCATTGATGTATTGCTGATACAATATATATGTATATCTGAAATATTCCTTTGAAACACTTCCTTTGTTGAAACACTGATTGGTTGTATTTATTGTGTATAATTGTAAGTGTTGCCAGGGGTTTCCCCGATCCTAGGTATCACAAATGTTTCGGGGAAAATAAAAGGGACTCCATTTAAGTCTCAAAATTAAAATAATAAAGTTCCAGTCAATCTATCACTTATCAAATATCAATGTCACTGAGCCTTGAAACCATTGTACATTATGCACAAGACACAAAGTGTACATAGGCAAAATATTTAGATTAATAAATTCTTCAAATGCAGTTCAGAAATATACAACAAATTTACAATTTTACATCAAAACTTATCAAGACTGCAAGTTGTAAAAGAATATCAAACTATAAAATATTAACCTTTTAAATAAAAAAAATATTTTTAATCAATGCTATTAATTAAGTGGAATATATAATGAAATTATCTAATGCCTGAAGAACTGAGACTATTTAATTCCTTAAAATATATAATTTATTAATGTGAACGAAGAACCGTCTTTTAAGTCCAAATGAATCAAAATGAAAATGAATTAAAGTGTGAAAAATAACAATACGTAGCAACCTCAATTCAACAACCCTAAGTATTCATTAATGTTAACACGAATGAAACCAAATTTTCAACATATTATATTATTTCCGGTATGTTGTTCAACAAGGAATACAGAAGAAATTCATTTCTTCATTATTCCAAAACCATTCTCAAAGAATACAGAGGAATGTCAGATAACATCTTATTATTCTCAGCAACTGTTTTGTTCAAATTCCAATAACTTTATAGTACTTAAAATTATTGAAAAGCTACAATAAATGTTTCAAATGCAAATAATTAATACTCCTTCTAATTAAATTATATTTGACCAGTAAATCTAAATTGTAGTACTGTGAAATCATTAATGTGTGTGGGGCATTAAAGTTCGTGGTTTTCGTGGGTTGGGTGATCCACGAATTCAAGATCCCACGAAATAAAGACCCTTTATTCACTGTTTCAATTGCCGTTTTATGTACATACTCTAGTATTTTCTTAACAGGGGTCACAGTATACAGCGTAAATACAGAACTCAATGTATATCTTACTATTATTGTTTTGTTAATATATTATATCTGCCTTTAACAAATAATAAACCAAATCAATTCATTGTGGGTTTTTTATGAACCAAATGTCAGAAACACGTGCTGTAACGTGTTTTGTTCATGAAAATCTCCAGGTTTACAAGATGTGCATGTTGAGTG
Organism: Mya arenaria; assembly: GCF_026914265.1. Taxonomy (NCBI): domain Eukaryota; kingdom Metazoa; phylum Mollusca; class Bivalvia; order Myida; family Myidae; genus Mya; species Mya arenaria. Next base: position 24,161,029 of record NC_069126.1, read on the forward strand.
TCGGTATTCGATTTGTTTTTGTTAATGAGATATTAATCGATTACATTGCTTGTTTACTCAAATATACGCACCTTCTCGGTGTTTTTACAGTTTGCAAAATTCTAAAATGATATTCAATGGCTTCGCCTAACTATATCTTTGATCAGGGTGCATCATTTTTTAAGACCTTAACTTATAATTAAATCGATAATTGACATGGGTATATGTACTAATTGGCATGTCGTACCACTATAGCGAGTGTCATAAACCGTGTGACGTAGATGACGGAAATAACGTGCCCAGCGCGTGGTGATTTTGTAGACGATTTAGGACGATCGCAGTTTCGGATTATTTTTAACAAAATTAAATTAAAGACGAATTCAAGTACCCACGAAAATGTAATTTATCGGAAAGCCACAAAATTTCATGCCACCGAATATAAATGATTTCACAGTATTCAAACACTAAGTTATCTGACACCCTGAAGTATCATAAACTTCACTATACTGTGTGCACTACACTGTGTTTGAAATATTTATTACAGTTCTGACACTGTGTTTGACCTACTTCCAAATACGGTACTACTACTATACTAAGCAAGTTGTAAACTAGGGGTGTGTATCCGACGATACAACGAAATTTTGCAACTGCCTATGACATCACGGGACTTTCCCAAGTTTGAGCCAGTGGAAAAAATAGTGTTACATTAAACAATAATGGCAGACAAATTTATGCAAAACAGCCCGATTTGAAAAAGAATTCCTGTCTGCACAAAAACTACATTTTTAGCAAAATGCAATATGGTATGCAGTTAAATATAACTCGGACAACAAAATGTCAATAAAAGGTATTGAATGCCATTCCAATTTTCCCAAATTTATCCTCTGGTAAAACAAAACTTCATGTGAACAAAAAAAAATGGGACTCAAAAAGTCGATTTGAAACCGGTGTCACGATAAAAATCAAAGTCAAATTGAGAAATTCTGTAAACAAACGAGCAGAATACCTATCAAAATAGCAGCATGTATCAGATGTGATAAATGTTAAAACTGGTAAAAGGAAAAGAAATTAATAGATATTTATATTGTAAAACCATCACCAGTCTGTTTAATCAATCAAGTGAAGCAATGCTTTCAGACTCAATTACAAATGCACACTTGTAAACACTTACTATGAAATGTCTATCAAATAAAAAATAATGGTTAAAGATGAAATATGCACAAACAAAACAAAATCCTTAAAATGACAAATTATTATTTTGAACTCACAAATCTGATGAACCTCTGATTACTGGATGTTGGCCACTAAATACTAGTCTTAAAGTTTTAAGTATTACAAATATTGAAATAACTGAGTGTAAGTCCTAATATTTACAATTGGCATGATAAATTGTCCTTATTCTCACTGATGAGCCCAATAATGTTCAGCAACATGATGCCATTCTCTATGAACATTCCGATTGTCTTTGCTCCTCTGGTCCTGGAACGACGTCTGCGGCGTTCCACTGGTAACCGTAACAATCCTTCCGCGTTTCACCTCATCCTAATTCCAACGTTTATTGCAGAACACACATGGCTTCATGGCAATATGGAATTTCAGTACTTGGTTAATACTAAATGTTTTGCAATAAGATGTTTCACAATGATAGAACATTACATTATGTTCGCTTAATCCACAAATTCATTAAATATGAATGTTCACTAATTATATATCCACTAAAATTCAAAATAATTAACACACTCGGTTGGGCGCCATTTGAAACAGGCCGACATTTTCAGGAAATAGAAAGTTATAGTCGACGTGAAGGGTTCGGGAATAATGTCCAGGTGGATTAAGGCTGAAGTGGATAAAACACCAACTACAATATCTTTGCATCATATGTGTAGTCCATGATTAATCGTCTTACAATCACAACCTTGAAGATGATATATCTTGTTTATAATAACATACTGAAAATAGACAATGTAATAACAATAAATACATTGTTATAATTATACATCGCATTTTATACATATACTATTGAACATGCCACTTCAGATAGTATTGTACACAAATAATACTGAAGTCGAAATACGCCTAATGGCCGTTACAATAAATATAATGTTAAAACAGTATGACATGACCTTAACATAAACACAATGAACACTTACAGGTATGGGGAACCAAATATCACGATCGCCTCCAATCTCACCCCATAACCCTGGTGTGAGTGTACTTTTAAGCTGTAAATAAACAGATTATAAACATGTGCAAAACGTGCAACAAAGACAGAAATATACATCACTGCTATCTTGAACTAGTATTTAACCAGAACAACGAAAATACATGAATTACTCCGAAAGTACAAACAAAGCAACTAATTGCACCAATTGCAGAATTAAACAATGATGGACCAATACATATCAAATATCATAATGCTAAAACTCAACATATTCAAGTTTTTTGGTCAAATATAAAACAACTAATCAGTAAAAATAATATCCCAGAACTAATTAATTATAAAACAATATCATTTGGTGTAGAGCCCAAAACAGATTATTCCGTAATAACTGACTTCATTATATTAGCAGCAAAATACTATATCTACAAGTGTAAGGTGAACCAACTTCAACTTAAATACGAATATTTTATTAAATTCGTTAAAGAAAGAAAATAAATGGAAGCACATTTAGCCTTACCTAAAAACAAACTGAACATACATAATAGAAAATGGAATCGACTGGTCTTGGAATAATCACATAAAACTCAAGTTTTTTCTTTGCAAAACATACCCTCTGCCTCTTTCTATTTTTAAAAAAAAGTATATACATGAATAAACATAGCAGTTCTACGTACAAAGCTGACTGCGATCATTTTTGTTCAGTTTTCAACCGGAACCGGACTATCTTTCTCTTTTTCTCCCTTCTTTCTATAATAAATCTACCTTTAATCTCTATCTAACATCCTCCTCAACAGCATTAAATATTGTTAACATAACATGTATATGTTTCTTTGTAATATATATATATATATATTTATATATATATATATATATATATATATATATATATATATATATATATATATATATATATATATATATATATATATATATATATATATATATATATATATATATTCATGGATATTAATAACATGTAACTAGTTCAATAGTATTATGTGTATACTATTTACTGATGTAATAATATATACAAAAGTTAATAAAAAAAAAAACAATGCTAAAACTCCTGACTAAAAAACTAAAATTCAAGATGTCTCCCAAAAGTTATATTTGAAGTGAGAACATCTCAAGAAAATCTCCGTGCATGAAAACGCTAATTTCACAAAATAATATTATATCAAAGAAAAAGTGAAAACGGATAATTAGCACCGGGTTACATATACATAAATAGTGTTGGTATAAACACTGTTAAAAATGACATATGTTTAATTTACAGGTCCACGCTCAAGGCACATCGCGTAAGTTTTCAGGAATACATAGTCATGAATACAATTAATTATAAATATGATATCATCTTTTCCTTTAAATACAAGTCGTTCAGTTATATTGTTTAACATTACGAATAACCATGATATTTCTGCATACATTGTCATGTTTAAAATTGGCAGATATTCTTGTCACCACGACGTACGAGCAGCTGTTACATAATTTTCTTTTAACAAAATGTTATTGGTCTTATTTTTATTTTGTCATGTTGACATGTCAAAAATACATGTTGCCCTGGCAATTGCAGTCATGGTGCTGAAAACCCAGGATATGACGTCGCCGCTACGTACGAAGAGGTGTCCATGACAAGTGACAAGACTGTTTACGAGGCTCTAAGTATGGCCAACATAAGGAATGGCTATTATTGTACTTACATCTGTTCAATTATTTCCTTTATTTATGATCTACTTTTTTATGTTTACATTGGCAAGACAAATTTATTACAGGACACTTAAAATTTTGTCATTGAAAGGCAAAGCTACTTTTTTTCATTTACAGTGATGAAATAAAGTAAAACAATATTTCTAAATTTAACAATGTTGCGCATTTTAATGGACAAACTACGGAGATATGAATACTAAAGTTAACTCGAATGATGTGGTGCCTGAGAAGCTAAACATTCTTTTTTTTGCGTGTGAGCTTTATTTGAGAGTAAATTTAATTTAAACACTTTTTCAATTACCGCACTACTACTATTTCATGTTTTCGCAAATCGTTAAGTTAAATTCTGCCAAAATTGTTGTCCAACCGCAGGAATTGAGAAGACTTAGAATTAGTATTTTGTTTTGTTTCAGATATTGGAAACGAGGGGTAAGTAGTTTAAGTATACAATTTATGGATTAATGTCTTATTATAAGGCACATGATATGCTTTCAAATAGATACATGGCCTTTTATTATTAGGATTTTTCTCTGATTACAGCTTTTCAATGTTTTAAACTTATTTTGAATTTGAATCTTTTAAATGTTGAGACAAAACTATTTTAGGGATAAACTCGTACGAATTCTGGTAGCTTTACCAAACGCACTTATAATCGAATAACTTTTACAAGTGCAATATAAAAAATCGTTTCGCATGTTATTTAAAGTGATAGGCTAGATGTTTGCAAAGAACATTATAGAAATAATCTACATCCAATTGTTAGAAACAGCGAATGTGCAAAATGATTGTGAAAGAGTCCATTTGCGGTTATTACACATGCACATGTCAGCACCACCCATAAAAAATACGTCATTAATTTCCGATTTGTTATTCAAATTACAACTTCCATAAGATATGTTCAATTTGGGCATCATACATGTATGCACGTATCCTTTTTTTAATGGGGACGCGGTTTTCTGCCATAACGTTTCAGGTCCTAAGTCATATCTTGGTGACCAAATATCTTAATTTCACAAACTAGATTAAAGTAAACCTGTGGACAACCCAAGCATTTCTTAAACAATATGCTCCCGATAGAGAATGTTGAAATTGCTACATAAACAGGTATATGGATGTTTTAATGTTTAAATAAATAGGTCATCTGCTTTCTGTGCATGCTTTTTGCTTAATTTATTGTATAACCGTCTCGAAAATAGTCGTCATTGAAAAACGTCCAAAATATGTAGATGCAGTCAAATAGAATCCATAATTTATATCGATGTTATCTTATAACCTCCATAATTTATGTACATATAATAACTTAATATCAATTATTTATATATTTGACTTTCAGATCCAATAAATCACACGTGTACACTACTTTGGATGATTCGAATTCAAAGCCCAATGCATACTACGAGAATGTCAAAGAAGGTACATTATTGCATTCTTTACCTTTACTTTGTCTTGAAATATTCAAGACACCCGTGGATGATTTATAATGCAGCTCTGTTCTATAGCTTTGTCTGGCATAGCAGATTTACTTGGGTATATTTTAACGTTAAGTGACATTAGATAAAAACATATTTGCCGTTTATAATTCATATTCATGCAATGTTATGCAATGTTTTAAAATTAGAGTTCTTAAATACACTATGTATGAATTACATTTTATTTCTTATTAGCTTATCAACGTAGCAATTATAAATTTTGAAATCATTTATTTGCAGAGGATCCCGTTTACAAAAACACGTCACTAAAAACGCCGGTGCAGACAGTGCTTTAGTGGGCATAAAGCTGAATTCCATGACATAAGATAGTGAAGACTATTATATATTTTTCCAAGTGATTAAACTCATAGTTCTATTCAGCCAGATCGTTGTACGGTCAAAATCAATAAATTATTGTAAATTGTAATTATTATTAAATAATCCATGCCGGTCTCAATTGCTAGTATATAAGCGGAAGTTCTAAATTTTGCAAGGGCATGATGAGATTAAGTTTATGGATAGTGTCTGTATATATTTGCTTCTAAATGCATGTTTTAATAAGGCATATGTTCTTAGTCAAGGTGAAATATTGATATCTGCTTACAAGCTTTGACAATATGTAACTATAACTATTTTGTTATAATTTACCTCTAGTGTGTATTGTTTCAATATTTTCAGTTCGCCAAATTTCAGAGATGCCGTGTTCAGTCAGAATATTTTAAACTTGGTTTACCCAGGTTTTATTTCATAACAATAGGTTTAATTTTTAGAATCGTCTGTTAACGTAATGGCTTCTTTTTTCAAAAACTTTTTTTACCTATGTATTAGCTATTTCATGTTCACTACATAATGCAATGATATTAAACATTTGATAGACATATAAAGTAAACAAGTAGTCGATTTGTTTACCTTTCAAGATTTCTGTTCCTTTTTGGTTCGTTTTGAAAACACTTTAAGTGTCACAATCCTCTGGTACGTTTCTGAGAAACTTTTTATTTAAAACACTTCTAGTTATTTGTACAAAACATGTATATATAACATGAAGTTAAAATTCACCGTTTTTGTCCCTTACTAGATTTTGAAAAAGGAATAAGAAATTAATAAAAATAACTCCTTATTCGACTTACAGCGCTTTGTTAAGTATTTGAATCACTTGATCGCGCAAGAATAAACAATGAAGAAATAGCTAGACACCTTGAAAGATATATTGAAGATATTTGTACAGAATAGTGTTCCATTCTCAACCCCACTCAAATAAACAAGCATTCTTATAAACGGTTTGTCTAGACCACTTTTATATTTATTTCTTCAAAAACAAATTAAGTAAAAAAAAAAAAGGAAAGTCACCGTTTCTATTCCTTTTTCGACTTTAAGGAACAAGGAGCCGTTTTTAGATAACAACGTCTATGAAGAAAAATCACATGTTAAGCCAAATTCTTATTCAGCAGGTTTACTGCATCTTAAGGTAAAAGTGTCAGAGCGTTTAAACAACGGTGCAAATGAAATGTGGTCAACGGTGCAAATGAAATGTAGTCAACGGTGCAAATGAAATGTGGTCAACGGTGCAAATGAAATGTGGTCAACGGTGCAAATGAAATGTTATGAATATTGCATAGAAGTTCATACATTTCGGAGCCGGGCTATTACATAATAATTGGCTGTCTTACGCAATATTGATTCTCTTTAATCTATTGCTGTCCACTTTTTGTTAAGTCACGCAACGATATTGGGAATTTAAAGTAAAAAGTGTAAACGAAAGTAGAATGGTAACATCATTCAACCTATCAGTAAGAGAGTGCATTGTAGGTAAAACCATTTTCGAGATTGTTAATGTCATATCTTTGATATTTAAACAATTAATACAGTGTTTTCGAGGATGCCTTCCTGAAGATCGCTAACTACTTTCATATTACATAACCACAATACAGGGCGCGCACGTGTTTGTGTGTGTAGAGGTTAGCAGATCGTTAAAAATAATACCAAAAACGTCATTCTTAAAAATCAGTTTAAAGCATTTAATATGTGCCTAATGGATTGCAGATTATCAAATAACTTTCAGAACGAGCAATCAGCATTGGATTAAAACACTTAAATTATTTATTAGTTTGTTCAATACTATAAGTCTTAAATCATAGTACATAGTGTTGTTCTACCGAGCTTGTTTAAAATTAAATCGATGATTCAATTCCGTACAAATATATACAGATATTCATTTACATATAATAATTAAGTCATTCTTGCAGTCAGAAGTATTCCCTAGTATATATATGGACCAAGCCCAGCATGCCAATTAACCATAGAGAATAATATTTTGGGTCTTTAGCAAGAGAACACATCTGCTTTGTACAACAGCTGGTCGTCCAGCGATAGTTGTATAGACCAATGCCGTCAGCACCTAATGAGTTAAAATGGTCAAAACGCTTTTGGTCAAAATCCAAACATGCTGTTTTTACACAAACAGTCCTTTCAAGTAACAAGACAATACTATGGGGTCTCTAGGCATTTATATCTTGAATATTCACAGTATATTACTGTATAATTTATTTAGAGTAAAACCATGATGGTTGATTTATGCTAATCAGAACTACCGTCACAGCAAAATTAATTTTCACATTACTTAGAACGCATGGATCGTTCGTTTGAACCCGGTTTAACTGTTTTAGTATTACAAACGAATCTACCACAAATGGCTTCGTAACGACGGTATATTAGTAATGCTATGAAAAAAATCACTGTGTTTTATATAATTCTATGACAACTATTCACGTTATTTGAGATGTGATTGCATTATATTATGGTGATTGTATTTTGTCGCAATGGATATCTTATAATATTACAATATTGTTTTAGCAAAGGATGAAGGGATATATGAATTGAAAAATGGTACACAAAATTGTGTCACAAAAGGTATGGTAGATGAACATGTTTTTTTTAGCTTGACAGTACTTTCATGAGCTCTCACTTTTGAAGTGAACCATTTCTGGTGTATCAAACTCTTTGTTTTCCAATCTTCTTTACCACCTTATGCAGACTCCAATATTGTGAGGCTATGGAATTCTCCACTGAAGAAAACCTCTATACGGAATCTTAACTTTTCATTTATTACTTATCTCCGTGTATTTTTTTTCGTTATTCAATATCATAAAAGCAATAAAATATTAAATAAATTATCCCAACCTAGTAATAACAGAAGAGTTGCTGCAGTCGGCCTCTGTTTTTCTTTGGTGTACTCTGACAAGAAAAGGACAAAAGGATCTCAGGTCCGACCTGCACCGACTCTTTCATTTATGTCGGATCTCCCACTTCTTATGGCCTCCGACGGTCCTGTAGACACCAAAGTCTGTTATAATGTGATGTCCAACAATACGTTACAATTCTAGGTCGCATAGCTAATTTTCCTAAAAGAACGGTTTCCTACTGTTCCGCGGATATATCAGAGAGACCTTATAATTTTAGCCATCAACTATGTTTTCTTGCACGTGTGAACGACCCTGATATCTGAGAATGGACGAAAAGGAGAATTTTATATTAGAAAAAGGGGTAAATGTTGTCATAATTTATCTTGTCATATACTTTTAATTGGAAATTTCAAGACTCGTTTAACAGAATTGTATTACATTTCCTATCCACACTTAAACTGGGTGTCATGTTCGTGTTTTGTTTTCTATGGCTTTAATCGGCAAGAATCGTGCCATCATTTGTATATTTGTAGTGCATCCGTTGCCATGATGTCTGTTGTGTCATCGTTTGCTTGGTCATCTACTTACATATAGGAATTGACTAGCATATGCATATGGGCTACTTTATTAAATATTTTATATCTGGATAGTGTGGGAAGTTTGCTGAGTTATGTGATCTTTAAATCTCACAATAAGGAACGAAGAATGCTTAACTTAACCCCTTTCAATTCTAGTCAATGTGTGATATCTTTAAATTCGTTTATTACGATCACAGGAAGAACGAAATCTTGTCATGACTCATGGTTAAATGATAAATATTTTTCAGAGGTAAGGATCAGTCTTATCTTAAAGGTAAGGGGCAGACTTATATTGAGAGGTAGTAATCAGTTTGATCTTATTAGAGTAAAGGGACATACTTATCTTGAGGGGTATTGGGCAGACTTATCTTCTGAGGTTAGGTCATTCTTATCTTCAGTGATATGGGCAGACTTATATTCAGAGGTAAGGGGCAGTCTGATGTTCAGAATTAAAGGTCTGTCAGATCTTCAGAACCAAGGGGCAGACTTATCTTCAGAGGTAAGGGTCAGTCTTATTTACAGAGGTAAGGGGCAGACTTATTATAAGAGGTTATGGGCAGACTCATCTTCAGAGGTATAGGGCAGTCTTTTTTTTCAGGGGTAAGGGTCAGTCTTATCTTAAGAGGTAAGAGTCAGTCTTATCTTCAGAGGTAAGGGTCAGTCTTATACTCCTCAGAGATAAGTGGCAGACTTATTTTCAGATGTAAGGGTCAGACTTATCTTCAGAGGAATAGGGCTGGGGCAGAATTATGTTCAGAGTTAAGGGAAAGTTTTATTTTCAGAGGAAAGAGTCAAAGGTGTCTTCAGAGGTAAAGGTCAGTTTTATATTCAGAGGTGAAGGTCAGACCAATTGTCCGAGATAAGAGGCAGAATCATTTAAGGGCATTCTTATCTTCAGAGGTAAGAGTCAGTTTTATCTTCGGAGGTAAGGGACCTAATCATATTCAGAGGTAAGAGTTGATATAAGCCGTCATGAGCCGCTTCGATGTTCTTAATTAGGGTTGTCAAATATTAGTCTGCGCAGTGATTATGTGGACAGATCAGATATGCTGGTGTATTCACCTCCCTAATATGCAAAAACCTGTTTGCAGTGAAACATGTACTACGGTCGACAGTACTTTATAAAGCACATTACATGTGTTCCAGATGCTCGTTCCACTGGTCTTGCGAGTCCTTGGTGTAGTGTGTTATGGCTCTACCTGATAATTAACGGATGGATAGTGTCGCCTCCGCTTTATGTAATTCAAGTTATTAATAAAGTGAAGTAACATCTTTTAGTCAAAGTTTCTGTCTTATTCAGAGATGACCTGAAAAGGGTATCTAAACCTTAAAAATATATTTTAAATCTATTTTTTGCTGTTTGTTATTGTAATAACAGGCATTACATTATTTTATCCATTTCTTAATTTTGTCAGACACAAATATCACGTGCTTGTTTCTCCGGGCTAAGACGAGCCAATAGATACATATTCGTATTTTCTATTGGAGCGCTTTCTTCTGCTTACAAGCTGCACACGTTGAAACATAGTTTAAGAAATCTGTACCCATCATATACCAGTAAAACCTTTGTTTGCGCAACACACAAATGACTGGCTGAAGGCCATCATCAATAAGCAGAAACTGTTATGAACTCATATACGGGCTCACCAATTCGGTTGAATGAGTAAGCAAACTATGCAAAAATAAGATCAACATTGGTGCCTACAGCTGGCGCCTGAGTGAGATCACACAGGGTGAACCCCAAAATGGCTCGAACTGGACTGGCTGCACTCTCCTATGAACGTTGACGCTGACTACATTACCCGTCTTCCGGTAATCGATGAAAATAACGTCATGAACACTTGGATCCAATGTTCTGCTTCAATATGCTCGAAATAGAAGTCAGTGGACTATGCTAAAACTGTGACTACTAGAAAGGTTCCAGAAACACATTTTTTGTGGAGAATCCTCACGGCTTATCAGCTTGCAACTGCATTTTTGAGTTATGATGTGACAAAAGCCCTCAGTCCCTGACTTTCACACCCGGACACATGATTCACGACCTCAATTAACCTAAGCCTCAAACCTTGTCATCGAAGCTTCATTTTTTTCAGGGAAAAATGTCCCATGGGTTTTCAGCTGTCACGCAATGTTTACAACGAAGTAAATGACCCTTCATCATTCGACTTAGTAGACATAGATTATTGCTAATAAATTTAAAATGTTCGGAATAAGCTGCTTCATTGACTAACGTACGCAACAATCACATGCCGGCTTTGTTGAAAAGACAATACATATTGTAATTGCATTCACTCTTTAAATGCCCAATCTATCAGAAATATGATTTCATGTATCTTCGTCACATAATGTAAACATGACTACACCTAGTTTCAGATTTCCAAAGCGATAATTTGGTACAGAATCCAGAAAAGCGTTCCATCTACGCTCAGTGGATATTAAAGATTTGCTTCCTTTCCATGGCAAAACATGTGTACACATGTGAATGAACTAGAGGAACTAGCAATGAGCAAGCATCAGATTAATTTTATAATGACCATATTGACTATTGTTGTAAAATTAACCAAGGGCGACCTGCGTACACAGTTGAATCACTACAGGGGAATGTTGCGAACACGTTGGACGACATTGATAAAGTTATTTAGTTCAGTTTTCTAGTCATTATCATCTACACAAAAGACGACGTCACCCCAAAATTAAAAAAGTATTGAGTGTATATGCCTAATTAAATATCTGTAGCCTTGGAATTCTAACACTACATCATATGATAGGAGTGAATCGAGTTTACAAACAGAAAATTCCACAAATCCAGGAAATCAAAGAACCAGAAAACACTTAATAAAAAATATATATATATATATACAACATGATATTTTGTGTGAGGGAGTGGTGAAACCGGGGTTCATACTATATTTTGTGGGAGGATAGAATAACGTGCGTGAGGGGGTTGGGGTAGGGAGGGCAAACAAGGAGATTCGGGTTCTATATCAGGGTCATAAATACAATTGTAAATGCATTTTTATTTTCATTATCCTATACAGAATTGGGAGCACGGGGGAGGTGATGTCAAGGGTTCATACCAAACCTACTATATGGGATGGGTCGATCATAAGGGAGGCTTGGGAATCTGGAGGGGGAAGGGGGCTATAAAAATGACTCAAATGCTACAGCTTGTTACTGAATAAACAATATACATTGTTGTGCGCGAGGAGGGGGGGGGGGGGGCAGCGTTTCATAACATATTGTATTAAAGGATATATATCTTTAGTAGGGGGAAGGGGTTGGGGAAATATGAGTGAGAGGTAGGGCTTTAAAACTGTCTCAATCCCTACAGCCAATTACCGGATTTATTTCCCCTACCATATACATTATTTTACGCAAGGGGATTGGGGGAGTGTGGGGTTCTGACTAATATACTCTGCGTAAGGAGGGTATACCGTGTGTGAGAGGTGGGGATAATATGCGATAATAATACGCCTTACATGACGTTAAATCTACATGTTGCCATAAAACATCAGGATAAAATACCTGGTACAGTAGCTAAATCGAACAAGTTGTCAAAACAAATCATAAATATATCAGTACCTTTCTTGTGCTTATGAAATAATAGTAACAAACTATAAGCAAACCTCGTTTAAATGTTAATGCAGGTTATGTTTATTTTTAACTTTAACTTTAGTTAGGCGAGAGCTAACGTTATTGTTCTTGCAAAATATCAAACCAGCAATATAATACTAAATGTTATAGAAAACGTTGTAACATAAATATAATGTAAAAGGCATCAATGATCACAAGAGTTTGTTTGTCAGAAATAGACAAACGCTATTGGACAATTTCCAGACATTCGAAAAATTCGGTCAACATGCAGTGGTTCAAATATAACATTTTTTGTTTGAGCATGAATACGACTTAAGCTATAAAAACATTGAATTTTGAACTTTATTACAAATGTAGATAACTTAAAGAGATGCATGAATCTAAGGTCCGATCATTAGTTTAATGTGATGACTGGTCAAAGGCTTGTAGATAAGAATGTATTTTACTCACTCTTTTTTCGCGAGAAAAACAATTAATCGCTTATCAAAATTCTTTCAAACATCCGAACAAACGACCAACACAAAACTAGAAGTAATGTGTATTATTCGCATCAATTTTCACATTTGAAGATAAAAAGATTGAATATGTGCCTTTTTGTTTTGTCGTCTTAATAACTTCTCCGGATATTTCGTATGTCGATCCGGTGCCTCTCACATTTGCTCCCTTCGGAATTCGATATGGAGTTAAATCTGACCACTTATGACACCAGTACCATAGGTGTTATACTGAAACGATACTATATTCAATCCTGAATAAAACTATATGTTTTGCGATGTCACCAATCTGAAACACTAAAGACTGCTTTGCAGAAAATTGAAAAGTATTTCTGATAAATGTGTAAGCATAAATCATCTCAGCATCTTTTGCAGCCTTGAAGAAATAAAAACATACATACTGGGAGGTTGGGTGGGACAAGTTACTTTCATGCGGCCATTAAAACATCGAGTGGCGGTCAACGCCCCGCAAGCTCCTTTTATACGGAGCATAAAAAACCTAGCTTGAGCACATTTCCCCCTAACCAAACCGGCTTCCTTAACAATACAGTAGAAATAGAAATCACTTTGAAGCGCGAATAATATTATACATTTATGAATGAGAGATTTCTGCAACTATCATTAAATGAACTATGCAGTAACTCTAACGATCATTTAAAAAAAGCATACTGTTTGTTTAAGAGTAAGTTCATTATATATTCCACCGTTATGTATTTTGGTTAGGCGTAAACACGAGTGAATTAAATACATTAAGTGTTAACGGGTCGAGAATATGCGATCTAACATTGAAACAAACATATTTGTATATTTTTAACTTGGCGCTTTTTAATAAATAAACTTAACTTTTTTTAACGCATTTAATAAAAGTTAAGTTTATTTATTAAAAAGCGCCAAGTTTTATGTACGCGTAACATTTTTCGGAAATATGGTAGTAAACATTCTGTTCCAGCCCTTTGAGCGCTAATGATAAATTAAGAAAAAATAACAGGACGTATACATTCATTTACAGAGTTGATTTTACTATGGAGAATATTATGCATGTATATCACCTCCCTTCGCAGATTCCATCGCAGCAGTGGAAATAATCAGTGATGAAAGCTGTATGGAATAAATAATGAGTAGAATCGGTTACCAGACAAAATTTAGACTTGTCGATACTAGAACTTATACTGCCACGTACTAAACTAAGGACCTGTTGACTGATGAGTATATGGAAATATGGGAATAATTCAATCGACATGAAGAAGGATTTCGAAAAATGATAATCAAACAGATAAAACGGATTTTCTTTATCATCAAAATAATAACATTTTGAAGAATAAGTTATTTTATGTATTATTTTAACCCGTATAGTTTGTTTATTTTTGTGTTTATTTTAGAAATATTGTTTATTTTAATTTTTTCCAAGTAACTAATAATATTGTATAAAATTACTTGCTTGGTTCGGCTATTGTATAAATGTAAGAATTTAACACGCATTTAATGTATTTCCTTATATATTAAGTGGTTCTTAATGTGCATTTAGCTAGAAACTATATCTTACCACCTGTGCGTAACTTTTAAACCTTTATCAAATGAGCATTTAAAGTACGTAGTTATATGAGGTAAATATAGTCTTTTTATGCTCACGAATCTGTCAATATCACACTTAAATTAAACCGTTATTTCGTTTATAATTATTCTCTGAGCTTTATAAGTATTTCAGTTTCCCAATAACCTTTTTTGAAAAAAAGCGTGTTTTTTCTGGTTGATGTAAATGATATAGCAGAGTCACTCAATAGCGTTACCAGACTCTTTGATGATGATAGCTCTTTAGCAGTATCCCGTTACGATACCCAGGTAGTTCAAGAAACTTTCAATCATGATCTTGATATTATTATTCAATGGTCCAAACAATAGCTTGTTAACTTTAATCCAATGTTTTCATTTTGTCAGAGAAGCTTACAAAGGCTTACCTTTCATTCTAAACTATCACATTTGTTAAATCCCACCAACATTTAGGAGTAACACTTAGCCAAGATCGTTTATGGTATCACACATCACAAACATTGTATCAATTAAGGAGTAATTAAGGAGTAATTAACAGAAATGTATTTTTCCATCGCTTTAATTCCTGAATAGCTCTAAATTTCTACACTTCATACCGGAGCAATTAGGAACACTTTGGAAAGTGATGTGTATGGGCTTAAAGATCAGGGATTAAAGTGACTGTGTTCTTAGTTTTGTAAACAACATCATCATGAATGGAAAGGGTCAAGGCTAAATACATACACAAAAACAAACAGTAAAAGGAAATTTAAATGCAGAACCTCCAAACTAAAGATCCTTCTCTGAAGTCAGCAATGAGAGTGATGGAGACATTTCCGAAATTAATATTCATCAATATGAAATATCCAATGAAATAACAATACTAAGGGATGATGTTATAGAAAAAGGATGACATTGAAAAGCTAGTGACGGGAACTGTCACTTCCATTATGAAAATTGTTGAAGTAAAAATGGAGAAAGAAATAGCCGAACAAGTCAAACAACAATGTAAATAATTGAAAGATCAGATAGACTCTCTAACTTTTGACAAAAACAAAATGAAGACAAACTTGCAAACACAACTAAAACCTACCAAATACAAATTTATGAACTTAAATGGAAGGTCTTGTGTAATGAAAGAAGAAGTATTGATGCCATCAAGATGTCAAAGTACAATGAGCAGTATTCCCGCAAAACTAACATAAAGTTGATGGATGTGATCGAGGGGAGGGACGAGACGGATACGAGACTTAGCGAGATGATATACGTTATCCTGAACGGCGAGGGGACGGAGCTGAGGAAGGACGAGATTGTGGCGATCAGTCGGATTCAAACAAGGGCGGGAGGGGTGAGACCGGTCCTTAATAAATATAAACGATAAAGTTAAATCGCGTATCATGAGGAAGAGGAAAGAGCTGTGAACATCGGACCACAGAGCGACAGCAGATGACATAACACGTCTTTACACTGGACTAATAAATAAACTCTTTCAGCATGAGAAAATTGAGAGTGCATGTTTTTTAATGGATCTGTGTATGGACAAACTCATAGACGTGAAAGCGTTTAGTGTGACATAGCTGATGATATCTCTGAGGTCATTACAGATTTTAGGGTAAGACGCACCAGGAAGCAGTAAGTTGAATGTATTTGCTTTAAATATTGCATATTATCTACAATTGTTTGGCTGTTTTTGGTGTATGTTACTCTATATTAAGTTGCATCTCATTGTCTGATTTGTTGTTTGTTGCCATATTGCGTTGACCAGATGTTTGCCATAAGCTTGCTTGTTAAGTAAAGTTCTATTTTTCAGTTATCGCTTACCATATCTTATATTTACAAATAAAAATACTCTTAAAAAACTGGTTGTAAGTTTATTATATATTAACTCATCAAATAATGAAATCCGATATGAAATAGCTGGTAATCTCATAAATATACCAGGTTATCAAATGTAAGATGAATGGTTTGGGTGCACTCCAACCTTAAGACTAAGCATTTAAGGTGTAACGTTTTACCTACTTTTGGTATTATTTTTGTTTTCTTTTTGTCAAACTTTAAACACAAATAAGTGTTTCAGTTTAGTAAGTGATGTTACAAATTTTAACTTTCATTTACACAACTTTAAAATATGATTTTTTTTCTACTTAATACATAACTCAGCCCCACAGTGTAAAATCATAGCTATGTGATCACACTGAGATTAGAGATTAAATTAGCTATTCTATTGTAGATTTAGGGTGGATGGTTTGTACATTCTAGGAAAGCTTGATACTGTTATGATTAAGATAGGGTTCAAAGCTCGATATTGATTGTAAATATTTATTATTCATGTCATTTAAGGACATTTTTGTCATTTTGTATAAAACAAACTTCTATTTGGCGAACACTAGCCAGTATATTTGATGTTTTTCAACTTTGGCTTTCTTTTTCACTTCGTGCTCTGGTGAGCTATTGTGATCGGTCTTTGTCCGTCGTTCGTCCGTCCGTCAGTCCGTCCGTCTGTCCGTCAACAATTCCTTAAAATAACATCTTCTCTGAAACTACCTGGCCAAATTCAATGAAACTTCACAGGAACCTTCCTTGGGTGTCCCTCTACAAAAATACAACAAGGGATCACGATTGATTAACAACAACAACAACAACAACAAATTGGCCGACATTCTAATTTGCTTTAAAAAAATCCTTTGAAACCACCAGTCCATATTCAATGAAACTTTACAGGAAGCTTCCTTGGGTAACCTTTTACAAAAAACAACAAGGGGTCGCGATTGATCAACACCAACAACAATCAGGCCAACTTCCTGTTTTGATTTAAAAAATCATCTCCTCTGAAACTACCAGGCCAAATTCACTGAAACTTAACAGGAAGCTTCATTGCATGACCTTTTACAAAATTACAGAAGGCATTGAGATTGATTAACAACAACATCAAAATGGCCGACTTACTGTTTTGCTTTAAAAATATATCTGAAACTACCAGGCCAAATTCAATGAAACTATACAGGTAGCTTCAATGCATGACTCTTTACAAATGTAAAACAAGGCATCGTCATCAGAAAAGATATATTTAAATTGCAACATTTTTATCAATGCTTTATCACAGAGTTGTGGCCCTTTGCATAGGTGAACGTTTTATGGCAATCATGGCCCTCTTGTTCTACTGCTGTTCTTTCTTACATGCAATGTATGTCTGTTGTTAATGTAATAACCTGTGTTAAGGTTGATATACTTCATTGTAGTTACAGTCTTAATAGCTATGTAGCCTCATTAAGTTATATTCATGTCTATTTATACATATGGTCTTACAACTGTTGAGGGTTAAATAATGCCAAAAATCGCATTGATCTTTTTAATATACTTAAAGATAAAATGTTTGATATTGTTTGTATTCAAGAAACACATTTTTATAAATGAACTTGAAAAATCAATATATTCCGAATGGAATGGTGAATGTATTTTAGTAATTGGAAGTGAAATGCTAGAGGAGTTTCTATCTTAATAAGAAATTCTTTAGATGTAAAAGTTAACAATGTATTAAAAGATACTGATGGAAGTTTTCTTCTGCTTGAATAATTATGTAATGGTATGTGTTTTATGTTAGCCAATATATATGCACCAAACACGGGCTGTCCATAATTCTTTAATATGATATTTAATCAAATATATACGCTAAATAAAATAGATAGATATGTGATTTTGGGAGATTATAACATTGTGTTAAATCCATATTTAGATTACAAGAGTTATAGAACAATTAATCATAATGTCAAATAGATTGTTGAAAATAATCGTTGATAGAGGTTTGTAAGATCCATATAGGGAACTGCATGGAGAGATAAGAACTTACACTCGGACAAGACTAAACCCTCTCCAACAGGGTAGACTTGATATGTTTTTAGTAACAGATAATAAGATAAGCATTGTCAGGAAATGTGATACCGATATATGTTACAAATCTGACCATTCAATGGTTGTTTTAGAATTATGTTTTTCTGAGGTAAAGGCTTTTGAAAGTTTAATAACTCTCATCTATTGTATATGGAATATTTAGAGTGTATAAGAAAGATAATTGACGATCTAATTTTACAATAGTGTGTCCTATTTATTATCGTAATGCAGTGTTAGAAATAGATAAAGAAGAAATAAAATTTCTGATTAACGATTAATTATTTCTGGAAACTTTGCTTATGGAGATTAGAGGTAAAACTATTTCATATGCTAGTTATACGTCAAACGAGAGATGTAAACAAAAAGAAAACTGTTAGTTGTTATATTAGATTTACAAAACAATTTGTCAGAAAATAACAAGGAATGTTTATTAATTTGAGACGCTGGGCTGAATGGATTAATTAATAATAAACTTAAAAGTTTTGTTATTAGATCAAGATAAGCATGGGTATAAAATGGGGAGAAAGCCACCTCATACTTTGGTAATTTAGAAAAGAAAACAATTGCTGACAAATACATGCCATTCATTGAAAAAGATTCAGCTCCAATGTTTTTGAACAAGATGACATTTTGAAAGAAGCTTACGAATTTATGAAAATCTTTTTAGTTAAAATGTCAATAATTGATGTTGATTTAAAGACAGAAATTTAAGATTGTGTCTACAGGGTTCTAAATAATCAGCAGTCAGATTCTTTAGAAGGTATCTTATCATATGAGGAAGTGTCATATACTCTGAAATGTATGAACAACGATAAAAGTCCTGGGTGTGATGGCTTTACAGTAAGTGTTTAGGAAATATATTGGACAATTTGCTGTTAGAGCAATAAATCAAGCATTTTTATGTAATTCATTTTCTATAAGTATTAAATTAGGAACAATGTTGTGTATTCCAAAAGGAAATAAGCCCAAATAGTTTATGAAGAATTGGAGACCTATTACTCTGTTAACTGTTGTGCAAATTTGCTTCAGGTAGTATTGCAAATAGGCTGAAAACAGTTTTAGTTTCTTAAGACTAAACTCGATTTGTTAAAGGTGGGAATATAAGTGAAAATACAAGATTATTGTATGATATAATGAAAGTTTGTGATGATAAGCACATTCCGGGGTTGATTGTGCTAATTGCTTTTGAAAAAGCTTTCGATTCTATATTGTTTAGACTTATTGAAAAAAAATTGTCACTGTTTAATTTTGGTGATATGTTGTTTGTACAATACAGATTTAGCTGTTCAATTCAATGGATATCTTTATGATTTTTTTTAAAGTAGGAACAGGTTGACGACAGGGTGATCCAATTTCTGCATATTTATTTATTCTTTGTGATGAAATCATTTCTATTAAGATAAATCAATGTAAATATGTAAAAAGCAAATGTATTGATGGCGAAGAATTTAAGATTTCAAAATTCGGTGACGATTCATCATTATTGTTAGATTGTATAGAGAAAACAGTAAAGACTGTGGTAGATATGTTGTTCAGATTGTCACAGTTATCTTGATTAAGAGTAAATTATTATAAAACAAAATTAGTTCAAATTGGAACACTAAAGTACACTTCTAGGTCCATAAAATCATTTTAAATTATTATGGGGGGGGGATAGCAGATTCAAGTTACTTGGGATACATTTTGATGAAGATCTTGATAAAATGAGTGTATTACATTTTGATGAAAAATGCTAAAAGAGAAGAAATGTATTGGTTATTGGAAAAAAAGAAAACCTATAGGCAGACTCACAATTGTTAAGTCAATCTTATTACCATTGTTTACACATCTTTTTATTAGTCTACCAAATCCACCAAATGTTTTTGTTAAAACTCTCATTGAGATTTTGTCAGAGTTTGTATGGAATGGAAATTCAAAAATAAAGATGTACTTAAAACATATATACTATACATAGATAAAGTTCGCATAGCAGATGCAAATGGTTTCCTACATATGCTTTTATTTCATAACTATTGTTTTATAAATGGAAATTATGTATTTATGAAGGCCTTATATAACAAAGGAATACGTTATATAAAGGTATTTTTGATATAAATGGTAATATGTACATCACTTACAGGTACATGAACCATACATCCAATGCAGCCAGACAGAATAAAAACGTTAACCGTTCAAACGAAACCAAACAACCAAAAAGTAAGTATATATTATGATCATTATAGAAATGTTAAGGATATTCAATTGCTTATGATTAAAATGTGCAAACTCCATATGTTTTACGGTTTGTGTTTCAAACTTCATGCACTTATTGAATGCGATGAAATGAAGTGTTGTGTATAAGAAATAGAGGATATTTGTTTATTTCAGTGTAAGATCGTAGTTTATTTCACGAGAGTCATAGAAAAACACCTTTTCACGAGTGGCAAAGCCACGAGTGAAAATATAGTTTTTCTATGATCACGAGTGAAATAAAATACGATTTTACACTGAAATAAACAAATTTGCGGTTTCTTATATGCATATTTTCGGAGTTTTATTAGTTTTTAATTTGTTTCTTAATTTTCCCATTTTTTGAAAAAGTTGTTATTTACGCCGCTACCCGTGTGTCGCCCCTCACGCAAAATTATAGCTGTCAACTTTTCTATTTCCGGTTTATGTGGAAAAGTACTCTGCTATTCCTTCTTATAGTTTATTATTCGCTTGTTATTACTGCAGAGCTTTTATGAACAGTAATTAATGAAGTTTTGTGAGTGCACATATGTTCAAAAAAAATTAACGAAAACACTTTTGTTTTAAGCGGGGCATGAATACATAACCAATATTAATACGCCGCCTTTTAATCAATGAACAAATATGTTGACAAAACAAATGCGGATAACCATTGGATTTTAAACATTTTTTTAGACTGTGTTTCATGATACATGAAATTTCAGTCATCTTATTGTCAGAGACCAGTCTGTTTCGCTTCAAAACAGGTTTGTTTTCCAGGTAAAGAGTGAATGCCACGCTAGTTTGTTGACAAATCTTGAGGCGTGGGTGGGGTAAAAAATATCAGTTCATCTGTAACTTGTTGTGTAAATTTTCCGTGAAGCTAGTTTTACGTTTCACAACAACAAACAGTTTGAAATACGTTTGAACGAAGATATAAAATTATATTTATGTTCGAACAGTTGTTTTCGTCTGTAATTTGTTTGGAATGAAAGCATATGTTCGAACATTAAGCTTCAAGATCAAGAAAACGTTTAAAAAACGGGATAACCGGTAATAAACGGTGGGTTGTTAATTTCCAATTTCCAAATTTATTTAGATTTTTCAAATATTTCTTTAAATTTTGAACTTTTTTGCCAGCATTTCCTGGTTCAAAGTTAAGTGTTCTGTTTTGATCAAGGGGAAGTCACTACAAAGGATTTTAAAAGTAGTTCTGAAAGTTGATATTTTCACTCCTTATTTTGCAGTTATTTTCACTGTTGTTATTACACTGATAAAAGCCCATATTTCGAAAAGCATGAATTAAACATCTATAAACGATGTATAAATATAACTTCACATTGTTAGTTACTTTGGTTATTTTCCCTAAACCTTCGTATCGACTTGTTTTTTGTCTTCTATGTTTGTGCGAACAATATGGTTTATCTTACAATGTAGGCAGTAACCTTTGTAATCTCGAAGCAACAAAGGCAGAAGGAATGTTCACATTTACATTGTTTCCTAACGTGTATGCAAATAGGCATGTTACTGAAGTCTCCACACGAGTAACAAGCTTTGAAACATGTTCCGAGTCTCTAAGGTGTTTTTGGGTATTTGTAAGGAGTCATGTGATGAAATTGTAATGATTTCACCTTGTTTGGTCAAAATTTAGATATAGAGACAACCACTAATAAGGGAAAACACTTTATTACCAAAAGGAACGTAGAGGGGTTTTTTCAAAGGAGAGAGGGGGTCGTTTTTCATCAAACATACTCATTTCAATCTTACTTCTTCAAGCAAGAAAACCACTTGCCAGTTCCTGTATTTAACATTGATTCTTTATTTCAAATATTGTTATATGTTACCATCATATATTTTCAGAAATAAGCTAAAAAATCGTTTTAACAGTTATTACACCCTAGTATAAACATGTGTAGTATAAATAAAGACACATTGTTATCATAATTATCATAATCATTACGACTGTCAGCATATATTTACACCTCAACATCCATTCCCAAAATGAACTGCCTTTCGACAATTGCGTTTATCAATCGATGACGCAACATCTTCGGATATGTTTGGACCGCAATTCATCGCATGAAAATAAACATGAAAAAAAATATTCTTGTTATTGTTTATATTGTGTCAGCATGTGCCGTAAAATATAAATAAACATTTTAGAAAGTGTTAAATTATGATATGTTAAATGTATCGTTTCCATAAGAGTTTTAATTTTACGTTTAAAAGTGATTGCATGTGGTTGATCTTTTCCCTCGTTTTCGTGACGTCATTTAATAGAACGTTTCCGGTTACAGTCGGTTCGTTCTATTCACAGAATGAGTAGGAAAGGATTAAAGTAAGGTTTTCTTAAATAGAATAAAGTATTCTTTTAACATTTCTTGAATGAAATAATGCAATATTATCGTAAATATAAGTAATGATTGCAGGATTAATGTCATTATCGGGGATATGAACGCAATTTGATTGGTCAAAGTACGCGTGGACTCCACACACTTTGACCAGTCCAATTGCGACCATGCACCGACAATGACATCAATCTCGCAATTCATTCCTTAAACAATTATATGCAAAATAAACCTTTAGCTCATTTATATTTGTCACGATGGATTCATTTTGAATTAGCGGTAGGTTTGGTAGATTTTACAGGCGATCTCCGTAAAAAGTTTAATGGAAACATGACTTAGAAAATGAATTAATATTTACGCCGTTTCCATTTGATTCGAAATAAGTAGTTTTGCAGATTATCATTTATATAAATATAATCGAGGCCATGCCGCAAGAATCTTATTCTCTTCGGCGGCGTGTAATTGTTTAAAATTGCCGTTTAATTCTTTTCAAAATAAACTAATTTTCTCTGTAGAACATATTAAACTTTTGTTCCTGCCGTCCAACCAAAGTAGAAACATGTAAACTATCTAAATGAAGAATATTGTATAAAACAGTATTGATTGTGTATACTATTCATAACTTGGTTGTATCACGGACCTTTAAACAGTGGTTTATTGGCCCTTGGTTGTATTGACAGACATGCATTTAAACATATAAAAAAATGAAACATATAACTCTTTAACAATTAAAATGTACGGTACGGTTGACGTCGGCCCGGCTTTGAGAATGACATCTGAGGAAGTGTAGTGTAATTGTATTATCCCTATAAAGCCGAAATGATTTTTGGTTAAACTTGATAAATTCTTCTTAAGGAAACAGCTTTGAATCTCTGGTCATTTTAATGGTTGAAGTTAACCCAAAAATTATCTCCTTTCAATTCTTATTCCTTTATATACATGACTGATAAGAAAAATCGTTGGGATTTTGGTCTTGCTTGTTTAAAGGTTCTAATTGATAATCTTGGCTGGTGTGCTATATTGGTAAGCATTTGAATAAATATGTTTAAGTTCATAAAATATACAATGTTTTATTTGCTGTGGTATTTTGATATATTTTTTGTGAAGTCTATATATTTTAATATACAGTTGTTTATAATAATACAGATCACTAACGACCTTACAGCGTGTTATTTTTTAAAACATCTGGGAACATTTTTGTTTTTATAAGATTTGAAAGTAAATCATTTCTAAGTTGAACCAAACCTAGTTTACAAAGAAATATTGTGTTGATATTTACACTCTCGAAGTCACTTACAACAGTTTCAGAAGATAGTGGAGAGGTTATCAAAGTACTGACAAAGGGTAGCATGTCACTTAATTTTAAATAACAAGTGTATTTCACATAAATATACAAGTTTGTTCATACATTTGTTAAGATTATTAAATACTCCAATGCCTTCAAGGTATGGTATAAAGTATACACTGAACACAACAATTTAGTATACATGAGAAAAGTGATTGAACTGACAATAATAGGTAATTAAACTAATCAATCACAGTTAATCAAAAGTAATCAGAGCTTGACTAGACTTGTACAGGTAAAATTTGAAACATGCATATAAATACTGACTTCAAATCAAGTTATAAGCGTATGTAACAGCAATATTATAATCGGAGAATATCAAAAATATAATCAAAGTTTACCTGGACCAGCCTAGGTAATTTACTAATCCATGTTTTTTGTATGTGTCATTAAGCCATTTTTTTATTTTCTAATGTTGAATGTAACAGGGAAACAGAAAATTCAAGTTAACTTGAAATTTACCACTGTTATGGCCTGAATGCTACCCAACTCGTCTACTGGGTGGAGAAACAACGTTACTTATTGGTCAAATGTACAGTAAAAATGTTAATGAAAGGTTTCGACTCAAGTAGGTATTTTAATGATAGGATTCTTAATAGCTGGATAATTTTTGTCTTATAAATACCATAAACCCTGCAATAAGGAGCACATTCCAACATTAAAAAAACTTCGTCGGTCCGAACTTTAAATGCGTTCATTCTTTAATATCCGCTTCATTAAATGCGTATTCCTCATATAGGGACCAACGTTAACTAATAAGTAATGTTAGTAATGTTTATAATAACGCATTTAAGCAGCCGTCAGTGAAATACCAAGGATTCTAAGGATATTCACTAAAGGTTCCAAAATGTCCATGTACTTTATCAATTCTGTTTTTATTCATTTTTCGATTTGAAATAGGTATTAGAATTAAAACCATAGCCTCTGAAACCTATTCAATGCATACAGCGATATTATCACCGTATGAATTGTGTACGGCTAACCCAAATTTTAGTAATATGTGGATCAGTAGCCGTGTTTTATGCCGACAGTTTTTAACTCCGAGAAATCAGATGGTCAAGATTTTTCAAAACAAGTTTAGGGAATTAGAGATTATATAATCGTGAAAAGTGTTTTTTTATTGCGGGATAAATGGACTTTATATGACAGAATTTTCCCAGAATTAAGAAAGTTCTTTAAAAAAACTACTTGTAGAAAGACCATTAAATTTCAATCATTGCCATACACTTGACAAATAAATCACATAGTTACTCAACCCTGATCTCGGACTATTCTGATAATATTCAAGTTGTATGACCAATGGGCAGACCCACACTATCAGATACCTTTTAAACGTCTGCGTTGGTCTATGACCAGGTCATGGACAGTTTTATTAAACGTCTCAAGATCTGGCAACCAAGCAAAGCAGGCTTCTATGTCTACAATTTTAGTGGTTCACTATTATTTCGGATTGACGATCTAAAATTGGCGGCTTAATCGGGTAGGCATGGTTTCCCTTAATTACACAATTTTCAAGCAAAACGGTCATTGACAAATTACATTACTGGAACTGGTTCACATGCACTTACCTGAAATGTATAGACTAAGTTATATTATTAAACTGATTTGAGTATAATGTTTTACAGAGAAAAATGAGGTAAGATATCACCGAACTGGCTTAGACCTATTTTGTATAAAAGTTTTTGGTGTTGCTTCAGTTGTCATTTCAATAATGTGTCTCTGTTCATCCCTCCTGAAGGCATACATAGCCGAGTTTGTGGATTTACAAAGTTCCGTAAAATGAACAGCAGTGATTCTTTGCTGAAACTTATTCCTATGCCATTTCATTAAAGGAAAAGATGCGCAAAAAATCCCAAATTTAGGAAAAATATCAACCCGGTTATCCAACCATATAATCATGTGCCTTGCTGATGTTTTCTTTAATTGATTTAAACCGTCGGTTTATAGAGATTTATCAGTAAAATATTTTTGAATTTTTAAAAATAATTTATTCAAACAGTAAACATTTGAAAGATCACTGTTTTTAAAATACGACCTATATCATTTACAGTATCATCAATTACTGCACA